>NC_083343.1:117944850-118254197 GCF_019175385.1 Lycium barbarum | reverse complement strand
ACCTTAATGTGTTGGAACATAACTCTTTGAAGAACAAACTAATCTCTGTAATTGGTTTCCATATTCTTTCGGGTAAGCCACAAAATGCAATAGGAACTAAAGTTTCCATGAAAACATGGAAATCATGACTTTTCATACCCACCAACTTTCCTTCTACCACATCTACACGCTTACCCAAGTTGGAAGCATACCCCTCGGGCATCCTCAAACTCTTTATCCACTCACCAATCTTTCGTTTATCCTCCAAAGTGAATGTATAACTAGCCTTTGGCTTGGCGATCTTATTTTTGTTTTTTGATTGTTGTAGGTGCAATTCTGGTCGCCTACAATATTCCATTAAGTCCTTCCTAGCCTTTATGTTATCTTTTGTCTTGTCCCTAACATCCATCACTGTATTAAACAGATTATCAAAATAATTCTTTTCAATATGCATGACATCAAGATTATGTCGGAGAAGATTATGCTTCCAATAAGGTAACTCCCAGAATATGCTCTGTTTCGTCCAATTATGCTCAACCCCATATCCATTTAATCTAAAAGGTGGAGTTTCTGTCACCTTAGGCAAGTCTCTAACCGTCTCCCAAATTTGCTCCCCTGACAATGTTGGCGGTGGTAAGTCATGTTCAGTTTTATTCTTCCTGAATGCATTTCTCATACTCCTAAACTCATGATCTATTGGTAAGAACTGACGGTGACAATCAAACCGTGAATTCTTGCCCCCGTGTTTTAAAGTGAACAATTTAGTGTTTTCCATACAACAAGGACAAGCTAATTTGCCACCAGTCATCCACCCTGACAACATTCCATAGGCAGGGAAATCATTAATAGTCCACATAAGAGCAGCACGCATGTTGAAGTTTTGTTTGGTTGATATGTCGTATGTTAAAACACCTTCGTGCCACAAAGTCTGTAACTCGTGAATCAAAGGCTGCAAATATACATCAATCAAACTTTTTGGATTACGTGGACCCGGGACAATGCAAGTTAGGAACAAATATGGACTTGTCATATACATCTCAGGTGGAAGATTATACGGTGTGACAAAGACTGGCCAACATGAATATGGTGCAGCTGAGACAGAAAATGGTGTGAATCCATCAGCACACAAACCCAATCGAATATTCCTTGATTCATTAGCAAAATCCGGAAACGTTTTATCGAAATGCTTCCATGCTTCTCCATCTGATGGATGACACAATACCCCGGGTGGCCTTCTATTTTCATAGTGCCATCTCATATGAGGAGCAGAACTCAGTGATGCATACAACCTCTTTAACCTTGGTATAAGAGGTAAATAATGCATCGCCTTAACTGCAACCCTCTTACCGCTGGCAAGCTGTTTAAAACGAGATATTCCACAAACTTTGCAATTCTCTAAATCTGCATTATCCCTATAATACAACATGCAACCTTTTTCACAACAATCAATTTTCATAGACGAGAGACCTAATTTGGAAACCAATTTTTTTGCTTTATAGTAATCATCGGGTATGTCTAAGTTCGGATTAAGTTCTTTCATAAGCTCAATCATAGCGTTCATGCCCGCTATAGAAATATTCGCATCCGATTTAATACTTAGCAATCTAACGGCAACAGACAATGCAGAGTGTGACATGCCTTCGCAAAATGGACGACTAGCAGACTCTAATTGTGCATAAAAACGTTGTGCCTCTTCATTGGGAGGTTGATCAACAGGTTGTTGGTTGTTACCCTCATTGTACATCCCAAGAGCATCCATAACCATTTCATGCAATCTAGGATCTTCACTACTTTCACCAGCAACAAAATTATGATTGCAAATATTACTGGCACTACCCTCAATTTCTCCATGACTAGTCCAAACATAATAGTCGTCCATAAAACCCTTACTACAAAGATCAGCCCTAACATCCTCAGGTTGTAACCACTTTATACAATTGCAATCTGCACAAGGACACCTAATTGTCCCATCCTTTTGACAAAATAAATTTGCCTGATTAATAAACCCCTCAACGCCTTGCTTAAATTCATCCCTCAACCCCCGTCGATTAGGTAACACCCTATCATACATCCATCTACGATGTTCATTGTCCATCTATATATACAAATAACAAATCCATATGAATAGTTTAAGATGCATAGAGTAATTCTACATCTAGTACTAAGCTTTAGTGATGTAGTAAATAAACCAAATTCGATATACAATTTCATGCATACTTAATATTTAAAAGATTACATGATGAAGAGTTGACATACTGTTTTCAAAATAGATGATCCTTCCATTTCAAAATAAATAGTGTTTTAGGCTTTTCATTTTGTTTAAAAATAAGTTGTTCTTTAGAATTTCAAAGAGGAAATTGATCTTATTCTTCCAAATTAAAAACAAGGGGCTTGGGGGAAGATCTCATAGAAAAGCTTCTGAATACCACAGTACACAAACAACAAATGCTTCAATCAAAACTAGTCCGATAAATAATATGAATCCTCGCTATCCTTTTCCCTCTATTTGGACCTTCTAGAAAGAAAACTAAACCCTATGGCAATTTAAAGCTAAGCCAAAAAAAAAAAAAAAAAAAAAAAAAAAAAAAAAAAAAAAAAAAAACAGCAAATCTGAAAATACTCTCACAAAAAAACCCCAAATCAGAATTCATTTAGCATAAGCCTAAAATGTTTGAAAATTATATCTTTGCACATAAAAAAGAGGAAATTTAAGCAACATATGAAATCAAGATATTTCCTATTAAAATCTAGAAAGATGACAAATTTTAAGCTGAGAATACTTCAAATTCCTTCAAAATAATTGCAGTAATTAATGACTTCAAATAATAAACCTTACCTCTTCAAGAATATAGAAAAAACCGTAACTTTGTCTCCACTTTGAAATTGCAAAGTCAATTTTTTTTGCTTTGTGTTCAGTGTTGCTTCCAATTCCACAAATTGGGTATCTTCTGCCCTGTATTCTCAAACTAATTCATGTCTCTTAGCTTTCCTCTGTTCGTGATTGAAGTGGCGCCATTGAGAATTTTGCCTGTGATTGAAGTGGCGCCGTTGAGAAGAGAGCAGCACAAATGATTCTACGTAGTCCTCATTCTCTGTAGTCCTGTGAATGAATTTTGCCTCCGAATGTTTGTTTGGGGAAATGGAATGATTAGGTTAAAAGTGCTCTATTTTTATTTTAGCTAAAATAAATGGCGCCTAAGTTCCCGCTGTTGTTTTTTTCCCCAACTTTTTTCAGTTCTAGCGCCTAAGTTTCTTTTATTCTAGCTTTAGTTTTTTAATTTTTTTTTAACACAAATGGGGATGGGTAATGGAATGTATATACTCTCTCCGTTTCAATTTATGTGAACCCATTTGATTTTGTATGAAATTTTAAAAAATAGAGAAAGCTTTTAAACTTGTGATGTTAAATGAGTCACATATATTTTGTGTGGCTATAAATCATTGCATAAAGGTAAATTGTTTCTAATTATACAACGAGATCATTCTTTTTAGCATGGACTAATAAAAAAATAAGTTCACATAAATTGAAACGGAGGGGGTATTAAACTATTTATAATCTTTGAGATAATAAGTAAATAAAAATATTAAATTTAGATAATAACCATCAAATTTTGTAGAAAACTTGCAAAACAATTTACTTTAAACAAATTGATAACTCAAATTAGCCTATTTTAGATCGAATCACCAGTTGAATAAAATTTTAACTTAACAAAAGATATATTATATATTTGTGAAGACAAAATTGAGATTGTTTTAATAAAAGATGAATTTATTATAAAAGAGTGAAAATAAAATTTTGTTTGGGAATGTCAAACCAAATTATCTCCAAACAAATCAAGAATGACTAAACTTATACAATTTTTTTCATAATATTGTTTTCTCAAAATAACTAAGGCCTCATTTGTTTATATGAAAATTAAGACGTCAAAATCTAAACGCATATCTTAATATTTAAGATATGCATTAAGAATTATATGTCTGAATCTAAATAAACATATGAATACTAAGATATTGTGTTAAGGTCTGAATACTACATTATTAAGAGTTAAGACAGTTTGCTTTACAATATCTGAATGTGTAAAATATGTCTTTATTTTAAAAAAAATTAGTATGAAATTTAATACAATACAAAATGAATCTAATATGTTATCAATAAAATATTTTTTAAAATATTATATGAAGGCTGGTGTGGTGGCAATACTAGAGGTGGTCTTGTAGGTGTCAACTGAAGATGGTGTCGGCTAATGGTGGTATTGTAGGTAGTAGCTATTGGTAATGAATGCTGGTAGTAGTTGGTGGTGGTGATTGATAGTGATAGCTAATAATGTTGGTAAATGACGACGGTGATTGACGATACATAGTGGTGAAGGATGACGGTGATAGACGATATATAGTGGTGACTGATTGTGGTGATTGCAGGTAGTCATGAACGATGGTGTGTTGTAAAAATGGTGGTTAGTGGTGATGATTGTAAATAGTGACTAGTGGCATTGTACGTTGATTATAGTAATTGATAATGGCAGTGGTTGTGAGTAGTGACAATTAATAATGGTAGGCAGTGACAATAATTGATAATGATGGGAGATGTCGTAATGGTAGCGATAATTAAATAGAGGAAACGATGAGCTGCCATCTTTGTAGAATTTTTTTAATCGACATTTTAATGATATTAAGACTTTGTTACAGATCTTTAATAATCATCCGGACACATTAAGTAGTTTGTAACATAATAGATTAATATCACAAATACAATTTCACGTACTGTAATTATTGACGTATAGGCTAATCAATCAATGATATTTCTTAAAGATACCACTTATGCACTATAGACTACTTAGTGTAATTATCGATTTATAAGTTAATCAATCAGTATTACTTAAGAATACCACTAATATACTTCTACTTACTAGAATTATTATATAATTGACTTATCAATCACTAACATTACTAAACAATACTTCTAATACAACGCACTTTAACCATTGTCAATTTATAAGCTAAACAATCATTAACTTTTATTAAGGATGCCACTAAGAACACTTATATTTATACTATCACTTTTTAAACTTATTACTTATAACATTCTTTAGAGTGCTATCACTATACACTTTTACTCGGTACAATAAATAAGTGGTACTAGTTAATTTTCTTATGATAAGTCTAGAAATGTAATATAACTGAAAAAAGAAAAAAAAACTTTAAACAATTACCGAGGGACTTACCAATTGACACCATCGCTATTTTTTATTTAAAAAATATAAAATAATTATTTATTAAATAATCAATTTTACATATTTAATTTACCAAGAGACGTCCCTCGGTAATTTCAAAAAGAAAACTCAAAATAATTATATCTACTCTATCGAGAGACTCCCTCGGTACATTTTATTTAATTTTCATTTATTTTTTATTAACTTACTGATGGTGTCCCTCGGTACAGGAAAAAAGAAATTCAAAATATTTATATTTATATTACCGAGGGTCTCTCTCGGAAATTTTAATTTGTTTTTTATTATGTACCGATAGAGTCCCTCGGTATAGTCAATTAAATGTTGACTTTAAAAAAGTCAAATAATTTACCGAGTCCTGTCCCTCGGTATCTTTAAAAAATAATTAAAAATTAAAATATTTGACTTTTCCGAGGGACGCCGTGGCAAAGTACCTCGGAATAGTGACATCAAATTTGTCCCTCGGTAACCCGTGTAGGTAAATAGCTTGTTTTTAGTAGTGTACTTCCTTTGTTTCAATTTATGGATATAGTTTGACTAAGCACGAAATTTATGTAAGAAAGGAATTTTTTTGAAAATTGTGGTCTAAAACAAATTGTAAATATTTGTGTGGCTTCAAATCATTTCATTAAAGATAAAAAAGGGAAGTTTTAAGTCAAATTATTTCTAAATATAAAATGTATCATTTTTTTAATAGGTTAAAAAAGAAAGCATGTCACATAAATTCAGACAAATAGAGTAGTAATTAAGCTTTAATTTACAAATAATGATTTCAGTAATTGCAAGTGAAATCGTGACCAAACACTAAAAACAAATTAAGGAACTATTTAGACGGACGAACACACATCATGAACCAATAGAATCAATTTCCAACAATTGACATTGCAAGTCGGTCCAATTAATTTGTCGACGTAGTAATTAGGTGGCTGGTAAAGGTATACTTTATCATACACTCCCCGTCTTATGTAGCAGCCTTTATAGGTGTTTGATCATAGGCTATACGTCTTCTATGTTTTCTTTCTTTTTTCTGCCATTTGTGCAATAGAAACTAGTTTCTTTCTAAGCACTACCTCATTTCATTTACGTAACGGTTTATTTTCAGTTGTTTGGGCTCACATTCCCATAATTTTGACACATATCTTGTCATTTTCTCCGCATTCCTTCTGTGATTTTCTGTCATTTTTTCTATGTCTTGTATTTATATAACATTATATAATTAATTAAAAATAAAATTTACGTGTATGAAATCTACATAAGAAACAACAAGTGACAATATTTACCAATTTAAAATATTTAAAAGATATGAAAAAATTGCGATTAAAGAAAAATTTATTTGACTTTCGAAATCCGAAAGGTGCCACATAAATTGAGACGTAAGGAGTAACAATTTAACTTTAAATTATTCATTCTAGCATAGATGATTTATAGCCATGCAAATATTTATAAGTTGTCTTAGACCACAAGTTTTAAAAGTCTTCATTTTTTTCTTAAACTCCGTGTACAAGAGAGTATTTTTATCTTTTTTTTTAAAAAAAAAAAATCAGAATCCATAAACTCAAAAATCTAGTTCAGCAGCAATAAATATATTGCTGAAATAAATAAACTAATATACCAATACATTCTTTTGACATAATACATAAACAGATCCTCAAGCTTGGTATCATTTTTTAAGTATGCCCTTCAACTTTTTGGGTGTGCACCTCAACTTATCTCAACTTTTTTAGTTGAACACTTTTAACTTACAAAATGATCATCTAGACACAGGGGCGGAGCTAGCATGGTAGTCGGGGGTTCAGCCGAACCCAGTAACTTTGGTCTAAACTCTGTATTTGTCTTGAAAAATTCATTGAATATGTATAAATTGTTAATTTAGAACCTTGTAACTTAAACGAATTAAAATTCTGAACCCACAAGTTTCAAATTCTGGCTCCGCCTCTGTCTAGACAGCCCCAAAATTATGTGTCGCGTCAGTGCCACATCAGCGCCGCATCAACATTTGTGTTTATGTGTTCAACTTTTACAAGTTGAGGTGCCTATGTGTGCACACCCAAAGTTGAAGGATATACTTAAAAAATGAAGCCAAGTTTGAGGGTCTATTTATGTATTATGCCTATTTTTTTTGGGTGAGTTGCATGTGATGAACTGTGTTATACTATATGGTTTCTCCTCAGAACCATAGGTTTCTCCTCAGAACCATAACTTATGGGGAAATCCGCAGTGAGAGGAAAGTTATTTGTTTTGGGGTGTGTGTGGAGGGGGGTTGGGGGGGGGGGGGGGGGTGAAGTGACTCTGAATAATTAGATGCAATTTCAGATTATCTCCTTGGAAGTGAAGTGGGAGATCCTTCATTTCAGAAGAGAAGCTCCATTATATGTCTTCATGAATCTTGTAAGTTCGTCTAACTGATTCTTATTCCTGCAACTCTTTTTGTTTTGTTTTTTTGGTTTCGAGTGACGATCACATATTGATTCTACTCTTTCTGAAATGCAAATCTGTTTAATCCTCCTGTCTCTTTGTTTTTTCCTGCTTCCCCACAACCACCAAGTTATTATTTTTCCACATTTCACACTGAATATGTGAAATTACACTGGATATGTTGTTGTTTTACAACTATTTGAATTTTGTTCTTCTAGATAGCTGAATCTTGGATTGCGCAAATGCATGCTTTCAGTACACTATTCGTTTCACTATTCCTGTTCCAGTTTGTATGTATTGCTCACTGCTTACAGTTTGTAAATTTAAATCTATATTCAACCCATTGTTTCATTGAATTCTGCTAAACCAAAGCCTCTCTTAGTTGGTCCTCGGAAGAAAGATGGGCATTTCAAACATTTAACTTATGTTCATGGTTAGCCCAGTAAGGTAAATTTGTCTGTAAATGGAAAATTCATCCAAAGCAAAAAATTAAATAGTGTCTAAAAAATATGACCATACACTGCAACAAATAATGTGTTCAAGGAAATAATCTGCAACCGATTAATTATTTACTTATCATAACCATATGCATAACTCTAATAGGACAATCTCATCCCTTGTTAGCTTTGACATGAATACTGCAAAGCAAGATATGATAGAGGAAATCCCAAGATGAATGGTAATTGGTGGCATAACAATTTCAAACTATGTGAAGCATCACAGTATTTCTCAAGAATGAATTTTTCAAAAAGAAAAAAAAAAAATCAAGAGAAAGTATCTGCAAGTTATTTTAGCAATGTCCAAAATAACAACGATAAGCCTTTATATACACCCTCCCCCTTTCCCAACCCCGCCCCACCCCCACCACCCCTCCCTCACACACACACACACAATATAGAGAAAAGTATTGATTCTGTTATCTAATATCCAATCTTATACAGTCAAAGTGTGATACCCACACACGTGTTCGGGTGAAGTTTTACTTCCTGCATCCAATCTTGTGCGTATTTTTATAATGGGTCGGGGGTGTTCACATAAGGATTTGGTATTTTTAGTGAAATCTGATAATTTTGTGGGATTTGAGGTTTTCCATCCAATTAAGGTTACAAATGTATACTTTGTATACGGCAGAGGTATTTTTATTCACTATTACTAACGGAGGATAAAGTTGGCTAATAAAAAAAGTAGTGGGGTATATTTGACTCTTTTCCCTTAATTACAAGCTAAGGAACTATACTACGTTAGATGGACGAATCCACATTGTGAATTAACCAATAGAATCAATTTGTAGCAAGTCGGTCCAATTAATTTGTCGACGTAGTTGTTAGGTGGCTGGTCATGGTATACTTTATCATACATTCCTCGTCGTATGTAGCAGCCTTTATAGGTGATTGATCATAGGCTACGTTTTCTATGGTTTTTTTTTTACTGCCCTTTGTGCAATAGACACTTGTTTCTTTCTATGGAAAAGGGCCAAATATAACCCTCAAAATACTTTGGGTCCAAATATATCCCTGCCGTTAAATTATTGGTATTGAATCAAATATACCCCTTCTCCGTTAAAGTTATCCAAAATGAATATCTTATCCTATGTGGCATTGACATTTAATGAGATGGATGTCACGTGGCATTTCCACCTCATCACCCCTAACCCCACTTCTTAGTCTTCCATAATGTTAAGCAAAAATGGGTCTGTTTTACACCGGGGGTGATATCTGTCTCAGCTTTCTAAACACATGTATTTGATATAGTCAGCGGTTAACTTTTCCGGGGAATATGTGAAACTTAAGTATATTTGTTTTAAATGCAAAACAGCCAAGTGACAACTTAGTTTTCCTTCTCTGATATGTGAGGATGAAACATTATGAATGTCAAATATAACTACATAACTTAGCAGGAAACTCAAGTACTTTGCTGATAAAATGCTCACCTTTGGTTCTATTGATTGGCAAATAATTGCGTACATAATCCAATTTCTGCACTAATGTGTTTGGGTAGAAGGTGGACTTGCCAGAAAAATAATAGATGACATACATGAGAATATTGACTTCTTAATCTTTAAGATGGCGTTAATGGTGACAATGAGGGTGGAGAGGAAGGAAATTTTAGTGGTGAAAGAGAGGAAGAGTAAAATTGGTTAAGGGTGATGAGGTGGCAATGCCACGTGACATCCACCTCATCAAATGTCAATGTCACGTAGGATAGGATGTCCACTTTGAATAACTTTAACGGAGGAGAGATATATTTGACCTAATAATATAACGACAGAGGTATATTATTTAGACTCAAAGTATAACGAGGAGGACCCTTTTTCCGTTCTTTCTAAAGCATTCTCTCCATATCGTTTACGTACCGGTTACTTCCAGGTTTTGGACCCACATTCCCATAATTTTGACACATAGCTTGTCATTTTCTCCGCATTCCATCTGTGGTTTTTTGCCATTTTTCCATATCTTGTAAAGGTCTTAATTTGACTGGGTATGAAATTTAAAAAATAAAGAAAGATTTTTGAATCGTATGGTCTTAAATTAAAGATGTGTATAGTCTTTTAAATTTTGTGGTTTAAAACTTGTCAAAACTTACTAAATATAAAAAGAGACCATTCTTTTGGAACAGACAAAACAAGGAAAGTAAGACACTTAAATTAGGACAGACGGAGTAGTATTATATTAACAAATTATTTAATATTATATAAATAATTTTTCTAGAATCAAAGCTATTTCTTCATCTCAATTTATGTGATACTCTTTTATTTTTAATCAATCCCAAATAGAATGATATTTTCCTATATTTAGTACTCACTCTGTCCCAACTTATGTCGCACAATCCAACTTTTAAGAGTCAAATATTATAATTTGACCGTGAATTCAGATATAAAATCTTTTCTTTAAAATAAATTTACATATATGAAAACTACTTAAGAAACTATTAGTCACAATATTTACCAATTTAACAAACATGAAAAACTACGGTAAAAAAAAAACTCATTTGACCCTCAAAATCTGAAAGGTGTGGCATAAATTGAAACGGAAGGAGTAACAATTTAACTTTAAAATACTCATTCTTCCATAGATTATTTATAGTCACGCAAATATCTATAACTTATTTTAGATCATAAATTTTAAAATTTTCATTTTTTTCCTAAACTTACTGTGTAGTCAAACACCATCACAAATTAAATTCACATGGGGGTTATCTTTTCTTTTTTAAATTCAGATTCATAAACTCAAAATTTTATTTTAGTTCAGCATCAATAACTATATTGCTTAAATCGATTAACTAATAGACCACTTAACTTAAATACCAATATGTTCCTTATTTGAGTTGCCTATGATGAACTGTGTTGTATATGGTTTCTCCTCAGAACTTATGCGGAAACCCCCAGTGAGAGGAAAGTTTTCTGTTTTTGGTTTTTGTGTGTGTGTTGGGGGGGGGGGGGGGGGGGGGGGGGGGGGTTGTGATTCAGAGGCGGAACTAGAATTTGAAGTGCCTACGTGTGCACACCTAAAGTTGGAGGGTATACTTAATAAATGAAGCCAAGTTTGAGAGTCTATTTATGTATTATGCATGAACTGTGTTATACTATGTGTTTCTCCTCAGAACCATAACTTATGGGGAAACCCGCAGTGAGAGGAAAGTTCTTTGTCTTTGGGGTGTGTGTGTGGAGGGGGGTTGGGGTTGGAGTGACTCTGAATAATTAGATGCAATTTCAGATTATCTCCTTGGAAGTGAAGTGGGAGATCCTTCATTTCAGAAGAGAAGCTCCATTATATGTCTTCATGAATCTGTAAGTTCGACTAACTGATTCTTATTCCCTGCAACTCTTTTTGTTTTGTTTTTTGGCTTCGAGTGACGATCACATATTGATTCTACTCTTTTTGAAATGCAAATCTGGTTAATCCTCCTGTCTCTTTGTTTTTTCCTGCTTCCCCACAACCACCAAGTTATTATTTTCCCACTTGTGGAATTACACTGGATATGTTGTTGTTTTACAACCATTTGAATTTTATTCTTCTAGATAACTGAATCTTAGATTGCGCAAATGCATGCTTTCAGTGCACTATTTGTTTCACTATTCTTATTCCAGTTTGTATGTATTGCTCACTGCTTACAGTTTGTAAATTTAAATCTATATTCAACCCATTGTTTCATTGAGTTCTGCTAAACCAAAGCCTCTCTTAGTTGGTCCTCGGAAGAAAGATGGGCATTTCAAACATTTAACTTATGTTCATGGTTAGCCCAGTAAGGTAAATTTGTCTGTAAATGGAAAATTCATCCAAAGCAAAAAATTAAAAGAGTGTCCAAAAAATATGACCATACACTGCAACAAATAATGTGTTCAAGGAAATAATCTGCAACCGATTAATTATTTACTTATCATAACCATATGCATAAAATTTTGGCCATGCTACTGCTCTAATAGGACAATCTCATCCCTTGTTAGCTTTGACATGAATACTGCAAAGCAAGATATGATAGAGGAAATCCCAAGATGAATGGTAATTGGTGGCATAACAATTATGAATTTCTCTCCCCCCCCCCCCCCCCCCCCCCACCCCAAAAAAAAAAATCAAGAGAAAGTAGCTGCAAGTTATTTTAACAATGTCCAAAATAACAATGATAAGCCTTTATATACACCCTCCCCCTCGGTCACACACACACACAATATAGAGAAAAGTTTTGATTCTGTTATCCGATATCCAATCTTATACAGTCAAAGTGTGATACCCACACACGTGTTCGGGTGAAGTTTTGCTTCCTGCATCCAATCTTGTGCAGTTGTGCGTATTTTTATAATGGGTCGGGCGAGTCAAGTATGGTTAGTTTTAGTGAAATCGAGTAATTTTGTGGGAATTGGGATTTTCCATTCAATTAAGGGTATAAATGTATAATTTGTAGACGGCAAAGATATTTTTGTTCACTATCACTAAAGGAGAATAAAGTTGGCTAATAAAAAAAGTGGAGAAATATATTTGATCCTTTTCCCTTGATTACAAACTAAGGAACTTTACTACGTTAGATGGACTAATCCCACATTGTGAATTAACCAATAAAATCAATTTGTAGCAAGACGGTCCAATTAATTAGTCGACGTAGTTGTTAGGTGGCTGGTAAAGGTATACTTTATCATACATTCCTCGTCGTATGTAGCAGCCTTTATAGGTGATTGATCATAGGCTACGTCTTCTATGGTTATTTTTTTCTGCCCTTTGTGCAATAGACTTGTTTCTTTCTAAACATTCTCTCCATATCGTTTACGTAACCGGTTACTTCCAGTTTTTGGACCCAAATTACCATAATTTTGACACATATCTTGTCATTTTCTCAGCATCCCATATGTGGTTTTTTGCCATTTTTCCATATCTTGTACTCCCTCCCCCGCTCATTTTAAGTAAGCGTTTGACCACGAAAATCAAATATTTTTTACTTATTTGGTATTTTGGAGCTGTAGTTGAAGTTGGAGTTGTGTTTGGTTATAGTTGTTGCAAAGAATATTTGGTTGTTTGAATGTATTGAAAGTGAAAAACAAGTTTTGATTGTTTTCCAAGTTCCAAATACAACTTCAAGTTGTATTTGGATTTTTAAGGCCAAACATCATAAAGTGAAAAAAGGGGAAAAAATATTCCGGAAAAGGTGAATAATTCTCATGGACAAATGGGCCCATAAGTGTCTTAATTTGACTTACGAAATTTATAAAATAAAGGAAAATTTTTGAATCTTGTGGTCTTCAATTAAAGATGTGTATAGTATTTTAAATCTTGTGGTCTAAAACTTGCCAAGACTTACTAAATATAGAAAGAGACACTCCTTTTTGGACAGACCAAAAAGGAAAGTAAGACACTTAAATTGAGACGGAGGGAGTAATATTATATTAACAAATTATTTAATATTATATAAATAATTTGTCTAGAATCAAAGCTATTTCTTCGTCTCAATTTACGTGATACTCTTTCATTTTTAATCAGTCCCAAATGACATTTTCCTATATTTAGTACTCACTCTATCCGGCCCAACTTATGTTGCACAATTCAAATTTTAAGAGTCAAATATCTTAATTTGATCATGAATTCGGACATAAAATCTTTGCTTTAAAATAAATTTACATATATGAAAACTACTTAAGAAACTATAAGTCACAATATTTACCAATTTAAAATATTTAAAAACATGAAAAACTACGGTTAAAAAAAAAACTCGTTTGACCCTCAAATCTGAAAGGTATGGCATAAATTGAAACGGAAAGAGTAACAATTTAACTTTAAAATCCTCATTCTACTATAGATTATTTATAGCCACGCAAATATTTATAACTTATTTTAGACCACAAATTTTAAAAGTCCTATTTTTTCCTAAACTTCGTGTTTAGTAACACCATCACAAATTAAGACAAGGGGGGTTATCTTTTCTTTTTTAAATTCAGATTCATAATCTAAAAATTTTATTTTAGTTGAGCGTCAATAACTATATTGCTTAAATCAATTAACTATTAGACCACTTAAATACCAATATATTCCTTATTTGAGTTGCATATGAGATTAACTGTGTTATATATGGTTTCTCCTCAGAACTTATGCGGAAAGCCGCAGTGAGAGGAAAGTTTTTTTTTTTTTTTTTTTTTTGGGGGGGGGGGGGGGGGTGTGTGCGTGTGAGGGGGGTGGGGTCTGAATAATTAGATACTGATTCATATTCCCTGCAACTTGGTGTTTGGTTTCCGAGTGTTCAAATCTATATGATCCCATATTGATTCTACTCTTTTTAAAATGCAAATTTCCTCTGTGGAAATATTTTTGTCACTGCTTTATTAAGAGAAGAACTCGTCTCTTAAGTCTCAATGCCAGTTTTATGTATTGCTCACTGCTTCCAGTTTGTAAATTTATAGCTATATTCAACACTTTTCATTTCTTGTTTTTTGCTGAAGAAAGAATGTAATTAAAACAGAAATTAAGAGTTATTACAGGGCGGGATTGATCGGGAAGATGCGATTCAGTCTTTGCGTAAATGAAAGAAAATAAAAGCAGGCGGTTCATTTAAAAAAATAGATCTGTCTCTCTAGATAGTCCATGCGAGCCCCAGGTACTCCCATAGCTTGCTCGATTGTGCGCTACCATGTTTGCTTCACAGTAGATGTGAACTATGGTGTTGTGACTTAAATTCCACGGGTGAGGTCTGAAAAGGGTAGAGTGTATGCTGAACTTAAATAAGAGTTATTGTCAGCCTGTTTCTATATATAAGAGTTCAATCAATACCCGGGAATATGTTTCCACTACCGGTGGCTAGAGATTCTTAAATTTCCAGTTTTTATGGTGCAGCTGGTTGTAGCCCACTTTCCAGTTTGTCTGTCGTGATTGTATACTCCATCTACATTAAGTTTGTAGATGTTTTTAGGCAGTGGGTGCCATTTTGACAGTCATTGTAAGGCGTAATGGGAGGTGACTGATTAGTGATTAGGATTAGTAAGATAATAGTATTTGATGGCAAGGCCAAGAGTTCTGCAAGTATTGATGGGGAGAGCAGTATCGTTAAAGGTATTGTTGTTTCTGTTTATCCAAATGTGCCAGAGGGTGATAGGAATGATAGTGAACAGGGGAATGATAATGTTATCCAGAACCAGAACTTGAATAGTATCAGTGGAGGTGCAATTTAGCTTGAGCCAGTCATTAACAGTGTTTTAGGAAAGGAGAGGAATATTAATGGTGTTCCAGAGATCTTGGACCTTTGGGCATTGGAAGAAGATGTAAAAGATTGTTTCAGCTGTTTGACTGTGTCTTGCATTCATTGTAATGGATAATATTTCTGAGGTAGAGCATAGCTGTTGTAACGAGACATTGGCGTAAGAAAAGCGCAACAACAACAACACACCCAGTGTACTCCTACAGGTAGAGTCTGGGGAAGGTAGAGTGTACGCATACCTTACCTCTACCTAGTAGAGATAGAGAGTCTCTCTCCGATGGACCTCGCATTCCTCATTGACGTCGGCTCTGACCATCCCAAAAGAGCACGGTCAGATCCGAGACAAACAGAACCGTAATTGGCGTTGGTAGGCCAAAGGAAATATTTGTGTTTGTTCTGGTAAGGGAGGCTCCCTAAACAAGGGTGATTGTTGGTTGATAGGGGGAGTGACTAGTAGCGTTCTGCTTAACCAAAGCCTCTCTTAGGTAACTTTTGGTCCAGTAAAGTTTAATAGCACTACTTAATACTAGCGCCAAGTGTCACCAAAAATATGAAGGATTTGAATTCATTTTGCATGTTACTCTTCAATAGAAATTTTTCCTTTAGAAAGGCCCAAATCTTCCGTTTCAAAACCATTCTTCTTCCTATGATCTCTTATTTTTTTTTTCAGATTGTAAAAATCAGTTGAAACTCAGTATAAGTATTAAAAACAAAATGAATCTAAGCCCCTCATATTTTAGTATACACATGGCAAGTATCAACTATGGTATACCACATTACTGGACCAAAAACTTACCGGAGGTAATCCCATCCCCTCCTCCTAAAGAGGGTCATTTGTACAAATGACCTTTTACAAGGCAACCAATTCAGTTATGTTCCCAGTCAGCCCAGTAAAGTAAATTTGTCTGTAAATGGAAAATTCATCTAAGGCGAAAATTGAAAGAGTCTTCAAAAAATACCCGTCCAGTGCAACAAATAATACCTTGAAGGAAATCATTCGCGACCCATTAGTTATCTACTTATCATGACCATTCTCATAAAATTTTAACCATGCTAGTGCTCTAATAGGACAATCTTCATCCCTTGTTACCACTGACATGAATACCGTGAAGAAAGATATGATAGAGCAAATTCCCAAGAATGAATGGTAATTCGTGGCATAAGAATTTCAAACTATGTGAAACAGCAGTGTTTCTCAAGAATGAATTTAAAAAAAAAAAAAAAAAAAAAAAAAAAAACTTCTAAGTTGCTGCAAGTTATTTTAACAAGTGCCCAAAATAACCACAATGAGAATATATGGTCCTTAAAAAGAAAAAGTCAAAAGTTTTCGAAATAATGGAGTTCCTCTTGGACTTATTTAAGACCTCAGCAAGAAAGATGCCACCTATATTTGAACATTATACAACTTCAGAACAAGAAAAGGTATAAGCCCGTATAACTCAACCTCTTGTATCAGTCTAGCACATAAATAATTTAATCAGCATGGGAAACAAAATAAGGTCGGGGCATGCAACAAAAACACTGAATAGATAAAACATAAACGCAGGGCCGAAGCTCATCTTGACCTTTTCAATTACATACAGGTGAACAATTGGTTTTACTGAAACTGCTCAATATTGTTAGTTATTTCTGAAGATAACTTGCCTTAGCTAATTTCATGTGCAACATGACACTAAATATAGGAACCCCATAACCTTCGCAGGTTATTCCCCTGGGGCCTCTGCAAGGCTATTTGGCAAATCACTAGAGAAAATTCAGGGTCGCTCTCTGTTGTCCGCAAATTATGTGGGTTGGTGGAAGGTCAGTGGAATCCATAGATGTGTCATTCAATTCCCCCTTTTTCTGGATCCTAGCTATCTGTATGGGCATATGCATATCAATTAGTTAGTTAGAAAAACATGAAAGAGGTCTAATTAGTGATAGCAGATTTTGTGAGGTATGATTTACGTTGTCCTCCAGAAGTTTGTTTTCCTCTCGCAGCAATTTTTCCTGCAAAAAGGGGTATCATATGCAGTCTAACGTAAAATTTAATATGATATTTAATTCATCCTAAAACAATTAAAGATATCTGATGACATTTGTTGATTACAAAGCTATATAGAGCTGTAGAAAGCAGGGGTGAAGCTATCAACTCTGTCGACTTGAAGGAATGAAGACAATGCATCCAAGATCATAACTTTGCTCCATCCTATGACAAATTAGGTAGTCTTTATATGAGAAGGCTAGAGTATTAAGTTTGGTAGTCAATTAAGTTTTACCATACATTTAGACCAACCTATGGGACAACTACATGGTTTGCTCCTGTTTACACTCCTTTCAACAATAAGACACTGCCCATATTTGATTGAATTTATTAAGCTTATGCATTCTTTTGACATCAACCTAGCACGCAAGCACGAGTCCTCAGTTGAAACCAAGGATGACGTGTTCAACCACGGAAAAGAGGAAGAGTTCAAAACCAGAATGCATAGTTCTAGTAGATGAAAAGATGCTACTTTTTCTAATGTGTGAATTTTTGGATAAGCTAAACCTAAAACAAAGTTCAGGGAATCAAAGTCCTGTGGTAAAGAGATTCACAGGACACAGGCAGATAGACCAAACTCATAACTGCGGGAAAAACTAATTTTCAGTAGTTCCTGAAGATACAGATGGCTTACCAGAAAATAAGCAATGATGTGCCAATGGAAATGAAAACTTACCTCCTCATGAAGACCCTTAACAGATTCAAGCATCAAATGTGTCTGCACAAAACAAAGTTATTTAGATTTGCTTCGTTCTGAGGCACTAACTGAAAGGGAACCAGATTATAATACAGAAGTCAAACATTATTTACAAAATAAATGCAAACGCTTCTAAAAAGACAAAGCAAAAGTAAACAAAAATAAAATGTATATAGCTGGAGGAATTCACTAACAAGTATGGTTTCTCACCATTTGGATGAGAAAATAAATCATGAAACAAAGCATTGAACGCATACAGTTACGAGAGAGGTGAATGAAAAAAACATTGAAGTACTCTAGCTGAAGATTGTTAACTTGTCATGTCTGAAAAACATGTTGTGACAGCTCCTAGTATTAGTAAAAGCCCGAGGCAGTAAGAAGGGAAGCTGATAATGCATTTTAACGCCAGAGTTCCAAATGATGCAATTACAATAGGGCAAAGGTAAAAAGAATTGTAGAAAGACCTGTCTAGATTTGGTTTGTATTAGAGCAGTTCGAAGTTCGTTTTCCAAATGGACAAGGTCTGTCACAGTGAGACCATCAGCATTAGTTTCCTCAAGTTGCCTGTCAAATTGAGACAGAGCATCATTAGTATAAGCTTTAAGAAATAGAAGTGAAGTATAAGATCAGTACCTTTCTGTTGTTTGTAACAGTTCTCCCGTTGTCACGAACCTTGAGTATTTAGAGTGCTACGAAAAATGTAAGTATGATTATTCAAGGTAACATTGAATATAGCACCCAAATGATTACTGAGGATACATTGCAAAATATGTTTGAATCGATGATAAGTTACTAATCAATTGTATTAGCTACATGAATGAACAACTAGTCAGAGCATGCTTCCTGGATTTGATGAAATACTATGCATGTCTAGTATAACTCATTTTAGTCGAGCAACAGCAAGATCTTTTTATGATAGGTATTTTAGTTGAACAGCAGCATGATCTTTGATGCACTATGATGAAGAGTAAGCATCATTAATAATTTGGACCTCCAAGCCGGGGAGGTGGCACGCGTACGCTAACGTGTATATTTAGTATCTTCGGACCTATTAAATATGCAGGAAGTTACATGTATTTCACAGTTTATCTGGAAATAGTTCCAGTTAGATATTGATCTTTGAGCAGTTCAGGGGTGCTTTTTTTTTTTTATTTGTTTTTTTTGAAGAATGCAATTTCAGAGTTACTTAATACTTATCAGAGTGAGGCAAAGAGTAACCAAATTAATAGAGAACTTAGATTTATGCACAGACAGTGCACTTAGTTTGGATCTCCAGAGAGGATTCTAATTCACTAGAATATAACTTGATAGCAGTCAACTAATCAAATACCTCTGTAACTTGGATTTCTGCAGAGATCTCTTTATCTGCTTCGACTTGGCTTTCGTATTGTTGAAGGATCCCTGTCAGACTGAAACATATAATGTCATTGTTGGTGGGTAAGTATAAGGAATAAATTATGGGGAGAAAATCAGTTTATGTTGGTTTACACTAGAGTGCTTCAGAAAATTCTGAACACATTTTATGATATTCAATCTGTTTGGGCGTTAGGCACTAAAACATCGAAAATACCCTCTCCATGGATAATAAAAGGGAAGCCCCTTGGAATTTGACAAAAGCAGTTTCTACGAGTCACAAATAACTATACGGACCTAGCCATTTGGTCAAATTACCGTTTGGACCACACATGCACAAAATGAGGCGTCGGGTTCTTTATCTTTTCCATAAAATGCTATTTATGCGGAATGCATTTCAAACCCACCCGGACCACTCATAACACAGTATATAAGACTCGTGATTCAGGTAATCCAATCTTCTGTGTCTACGGCAGAAGTCCCCAAAAAATGGTTTTCAAAAAATGGGTGATCAAAAAGATCGAATTACTATGCCTATCTTGATGGTCGAACTCCAAAATTAGGGTTCCTAAAAGCATGCCCTATATTATAGACAAGTTTGAAAAAGGGGAAACCCTGTTATACCACTAAACTACATGTCAGCACAACAACTGAAAAGCTGTAGTTGCTTGTTGCTTGCAGGTTCGAAATCCTTTCTTTGCTTCTCTACCCATCTCAATTTTGATTGACTAGTTTCTCCCTTTGAGCAGGCACTTGGTTTGCATTTGTTTTTGTTGCAATTTGAGAAATAAAGACACGAGAATAATATTATTGAGAAAGCTAAAATTTGTGTGTTACATTGTACCCTATTTATACCTTACTTTACACAGTACATACTACACATTTCCAATGTGGGACACTAGGTATAATGCTATGTAACACTCCGCCAGCCGGTGCATATATGTCATATGTACTGAGCTTGTTACATATGTAACTAATACGAGGACAGTGAGGGACTTGATGAAAATATCTAAAAGCAGATAATTTGACTTCACAAAGTTTGTAACAATATCTCCTAAGAGTATCTTTTGTACGATGAAATGATAGTCAATCTCAATGTATTTAGTCTCTTGGAACACCAGATTTGATGAAACACGAAGGGCTGCTTGATTATCACACATAAGTTCCATCTTACTGACTTCTCCAAATGTCAATTCTCTAAGCAAATGTTAGATCTAAACTAGCTCACAAGTTGCTATTGCCATTGCTCAATATTCTACTTCCACACTAGATCGAGCAACTACGTTCATTTTCTTGCTCTTCCAAGACACCAAATTACCTCCAACTAAAACATAATATTCAATCGTAGCAAATGTATCAAAAGGTGATCATACCCAATCAATGTCTGTGTATCCAATATTTTGCTCATAGCCTAGATCCTAGAAGAATAGTCCTTTGTCTGGGGCTAATTTTATATATTGAAGAATGTAAACAACTGTATCTCAATAACTATCACAGGGAGAGTCCATCAATTGGCTTACAACACTCACAACAAAGAAAATTTCGGGTCTAATCACTGTGAGGTAATTCAACTTGCGAACCAATCGTCTATATCTTGCAGGATCGCTAAGACGCTCCCTTGTCTTAGCATAATTTTAGAATTCAGATCCATATGAGCGTCAATGGGTCAACAATTTGTTATTCCTAGCTTCTTAAGAATGTCTAAGGCATACTTCCCTTGTAAAATAACAATATCGGATCTAGACTAAGAGACCTCAATATTTAAAAGATACTTCACTCGATTGTCGATGATAATGATGTCATCAACATAAACAACCAAATAAATGCAAAGATCAGTGTAGAATGCCAATAGAACATAGAGCGATCAGTTTCACTACAAGTCATGCCAAACTCCTGAATAATATTGTTGAACTTACTAAACTGATCTCGAGAAGACATTTTCAGACCATAAAATGACTACCGCAATCGAATATCAGGACGTGAGAACTAAATGCCCAAAAAATGCAGCGAAACATGGGAGACTAAATGAGAAGAGTGCAAGCAGCCTCGGTGAGGTGCTTACTCTTCCTCTTCGCTACCTTATCCTGTTGAGAGGTATCTGAACAAAACAAGAGGTCTTGTGAATAATTCCTTGAGAAGTCATAAATTGCTGAAACTAAGAGGATAAGTATTCTGAGGCATTAGCAACTACGAATAGAAACACCAAATTGATTTGTACTTCAACACAAAAGGTCTGACATATAGGAAACAACTTAGAAGTTAGAACGATCTTTCATTAAGAAAATTCAAGTACATCTTGAATAATCATCACATTTCCCTATAAGGCCTGAATTTTAGCAACGTCTGCCCTAATTTTGTCGATAGTGGGGTCTATTTTGACTGAATTTCCCGATGAAAGTCCACCTGCATGTATCAGCGAGCAGGTTGTGTTCCTCTTCAGTGAATACAACCACTGCTTTGCCTTCAATCACTTCATGAGGTCTCGATGGTAGTCTGACCCTTTTCTTTGGTGGGTTATTGTCCCCAAGAGCTCTAGCATAGGAGTTCTGGGCATTTGGACTTTTGGGAGTTTCTGTATCCATGGCGTCATGGGTATATTGATGAGGGTTAGGATTCTGAGGTAGCTCAACACTGTTTCTTGGATCTGGGGGATCGAGGGGTGAGAAGTGGGGGGTCCAAAAGGATCAATAAAGAGCGACATCAGCGAGGAGAGAAAGGGGGGAGATCGGAGATTGGAGGAAAGATAGACGTTATCAGGCAAGTACATTTTGAATAATCATCAATGAAACTAATAACACAAAATTCTACGGTCATACCGACTCTACTAGGACCTCAACTATCAGAATGAAGAAAAAAAGACTCTGCACGACTCTCAATTCTACGTGCAAGTGGAATTGGTGTGTTCTGCAAGTTGACACGGCTCACAACCTAATGTAGGAAACATAAACAAAGTAGGTACTATTAACTGAAACTTGGATAAATCGGATGTTCCCAAACGTATAATTAAGTCCGGAGAATCTATAACTGGACAGACTGTGGAGTTGGAGAGATAAGGTGGTAAAGGCCTTGTACTTCACGGCTTGTGCCAATTGTCTGTCACGTACTGTGATTTGTATAGCGACAGAACCATTGAAGAATGTTATGCAATAATCTAGGATACGAGACAAACAACAGTCAAATATGAGATCAGAAAGACAACCAGGTACATAAATAATACTCCCTCTGTTTCAATTTATGTGATACACTTTCCTTTTTAGTCTATCCAAAAAAGAATGATGCATTTTTATATTAAGAAATAATTTAACTTAAAATTTTCCTTTTTATCCTTAATGAAATGATTTACAGCCACATAAATATCTATGGCTTGTTTTAGACCACAAGTTTCAAAAGTCTTTCATTGTTTCTTAAACTCCGTGCCTAGCCAAACTATATCACATAAATTAGGAAAGAGGGAGTAGAATTTAGTGTGATAGGAAGACTGGGATTAGCTTGTCCAATACCTGTTGCTTTTATTTGTCATCTGTTGGCTGAAGTGACAATGGAAAGAGATTGCGAATAAAATAATTGACAAAAGAGATTTATTAGGAATATATGGTCAAAAGCGCCTGAGTTAATGATCTATGGTCCAAGGGTATTAGATTGTGAAACATATACAACAAAATTATCAGTCTGAGCAATAGAGGCTACTTGTTGAGATGTTTGCTTACTTGCCCAATATTAAAGGAACTCATTGTATTTTGTGAGATAGAGAAAACCTCTGGTTACCTGCAGTGTCAATCTAAAAAACATGAGCATTTCCTGGCGGCCGATCATATAAAGTAAAGCAAACTTCAGAAGTGTTCAAATCTATTACAATAACTACACTTGGATCAAAAAATTTCAATAAGACATCCTCTCTCATTTTTCATAGTTTGAGATGTTTGATTTTTCATTATTTGATATGCGAGAAAAGTTGAGTCAATAGTCAGCGACGAGACCACTATATGATTGGGTGGCGCAATAAAACAAAGTAAACGAGTGAATAGCTCATCTACGGTAAAAAGAATTGGACTAGCCAAAATATGATTATACACCAAATCAAGGTCATTCAGATGTCCAGCGAGTGTAAGAAACATCTTTGTTGATCCTGTTGTTTTTCAACAATGACTAGCATCAGCTTCTCAAATTCCTCCATGGCTTTTTGTACTAGTCCAAAGTAAGTAGACATATCCAATTTGTATTTCCTTTTGTTAATCATCCGAGTAATCATATCATAAAAATGAGATATGTCATTAGTGTATAAAGTGCAAGCCTTTTCCCAAACTGAATAACATGTCTTGAAATGAGCAAAACAACGACATCAACTTGGAATTAATAGATCTCCGTAGGAGACTACATAATTGAGCATCAAGCTTTTCTTAATTTGCTCGAACCTTTCATCTCCCTCAATAGCCCTTAAAGAATCTTCAATACCTTGACCATTGCACCACATTTTACCGAGAAAGTCCAAGCTAAATAGTTTGATCTTTCAATTAATGGTTTATAATAGTCAAAAGACTTGAATTTCCAAAACCAATGTTTTTGGAGCCAAAGCCTCAAAATCGAAAGAAATTTTAGTGAAGAGAATTGTAATTAACCAAATCAATAGATAGCCTCAAGAAGCCTGACTAGGTAAGACAAATATCAGTTCTGTTGGAGAACTTGTCAGAAAAAGGGCAGTAACGATTGATGTACCTTGAAAATGATTGACAAAATGACCCAAGAAGTCTGTGGAAAATTTAGTAGAAAATATTATTGAATTGTGTATTTACATTACTACATTGAATCCTATTTGTAGACACTACATTACAATCTTTTTCCACGTAGGATACTATATAAAAACCATATCCCTATTCCTATTCTAGCACTCGCCCTCAAGTTGGTGCACACATGTCATATGTACTGAGCTTGTTAAAAATGTAACTAATTCGAGGATTAGTGAGGGACTTGCTGAAAACACCTGGAAGCTGATTACTCGACTTCACAAATTTTGTAACAATATCTCCGGAGTTTTCTTTGACAAGGTGACAGTGAATCTCAATGTGTCGCTTTGTTACCACACAAGTTCCACTTGACTGATTTCTCCAAATTTCAGTTCTCTGAGCAACTATTTGATCCAAACTAGCTCACAAGTTGCTGCAACCATTGTTATTCCTATTCTAACAGTCTTAACGGAGATTGGAAGCAAGTAGAAGTTTCAAACGACCCCCACAACACTAGAAAGTTCTAGAATAAGTAGCCGAAATTGGAGAAACTTGTTGGAAAGAAGCTGGCTAGATCGAAAGTGATCGAACGTGGCTTGGAAAAGTCAGGCCGGAAAGGTGAGGCAAGCACCGCAAAATATCTATCTATGTTGAAGGCTACCGAAGCTTCACAAGTGCTGGCACGTGAATCTGGTGCACCCACTGGAACCCTAGGTTTAGACAACCCGTATAGGCGTGTGACAATGCTTCTGTGGAGGAGTTTGGTCGTTGCGCTATGATGAACCTTATGGTGGTGTTGGTTTCCGCACAACACTGCGACATTAGAACTCCACGATAAAAGCCACCGAAAAAGTTGCACAGTGACGTATTATATTTCGAGATGTCGTTGCCGTTGCTAGGTTGCACATCAAGTATTTTCTCACTGAAGTGCTGATATCATGTTAGAAATAAAGGTACAGGAAGATATTATAGAGATAAGTAAAAGCTATTGTGTTACACAGTGCCCTATTTATACCTATACTTTACACAGTACAGACAACACATTTTCCGATGGACACTAAGTAAAAACATATGCATGAACTATCTAACACTAGGAACAAGGCACGAGACAATAAATTCTCGCCCATTGGCTTAAGATATGAACATAGCAGCTCATATTATGTTTTACAGATGATTTATGATAGTGAATTCAAGAATGATGAGTATGTATATGTTAGAAACCATGATTTTCACTTGTGATATGATTACAAACATCATGTTATGATGTCATGTTTTTTTATGACAAGGGAACCCTCAGCCGCTACCTATTGGGTACGCACAGGGTAAACCTCGCTCCTGTGTAATAGCCCACAAACAACACGGAAGAGATAACCCACACTAGGAAAGTCTTGTGCGGCGAGCTCGACCAAGAAGGCAAATCCCCTGCTGTTGTAGGCAGGGGGTTTCGAACCTGAAACCTCCATTATAATGTCGTGTTTAAATGCTATAGCGTGGCCATAAGTGCCAAGATTGACCTAAAAATGATGTTTGAGAGCCATAAGAACCAAGCTATCAAATGAAAGCTATATGGCCATAAGTGCCAAAGTTTCAAAGTGTAAAAGGACCAAAAGGGGTTATATCTTCAATGTTAAATGTTTTGGGAGTAACATTAATTGAGGATTTTCGCTTTCCAAGGAGCTAGCATTTCACCTAGAAACCACATGTTCTAGAATGGAGTAATAGCTTGTACCATTCTTAATCTATACCATCTCAAGTATGAGGTAATAGTCGTGCTAGCACATAGTATCGAAACTATACGACATTATAGTGAGTCAGTTGATCGGGTGTTGGACGACTGTCATGACTCTCGTGATGTACACACAACACAAAAAATTTATGTCAGTGACTGTAGGTGCTCCCAAAAAGGTATGGTTATGGTATTTTATGTTATGCTATAGGCCTAAGGTACAATTACACATTAATGTTGTGTTTTCAGAAATGATTTATAATTTCAAAATGTTATGAAATGATGATGTTGTTTATACATTTATTCGTACATGATTCTCCTAAGGTCTCGTTTCATCGTTAAGTGGGGAGTCAATGACACTTACAGAGTACAATAGTTATACTCACGCCCTTTGGATGTCATAGGTATGTTTCCTTTAAAGATACAAGTGTGCTAAGACGACGATGTGCATTCGACATTCATCTCTCCTACCCAGCTTTTGGTGAGCCCTAATACACTCTGGTGGTGGCCAGACTTTCATGTTCTATTCATTTCATAGTTGGGCATGCCTACACATGTTTATCTTTTGTACATTATAAATGTTCTATGATACATTGTAGAAGGTGTAGATGCATACACGAGTCCTTTATGACATTTTCACATTTATGTAATGATTTCAGATATTGTAAGGCCTATTACCCTGTGATTCTACTTATGATGAGGCTATTGAGCCATATATTTAAGTTATCAAAATTATTTATTTCATGTGATATAATGTATACATGTATGTGATAACGGGTAGATATGTTCATTTATGGTTGTTCAAATTGATTCGTAACTGATAACCCAACCACAAATAAGTTTATTAGTCTATAGGCATATGACAAAGTCCTAATGGAGGTTTTATAGAGATGTTTGGAGGCTAGAGGTGTACCTGTGGTGTACACTAGGGCGATCTAGGATATATACGATTAAGCCAAGACCTAGGTAAAAACAGTGGTAGGAGACTCAGAGCATTTCCCAATTGAGATGAGGTTGCACCGGGGATCAACTCTTGTCCCGTTTTTATTTTTCTTGGTGATGCATGAATTGACGAGGAAAATCTAAGGTGAGGTGCCATGGTGTATGTTATTTGTGGATGATATAGTTTTGATTGACGAGACTCGCGGCGTAGTTAACACTAAGCTGGAGGTTTGGAGACAGATCTGAAATCTAAAAGGTTCAGGTTGAGTAGGACCAAGACAGAATATCTAGAGTGCAATTTTAGTGATGTGGCAGGCGTGGAAGTGAGGCTTGATACACAGGATATCGCAAAGAGAGGAAGTTTCAAGTATCTTGAGTCTATTATCCAAGGAAATTGGCAGATTGAAATTGATGTCACACATCGTATTGGTGTTGGGTGGATGAAATGGAGATTTGTATCCGGAGTCTTGTGTGGTAAGAAGGTGCACCAAAACTTAAAGGCAAGTTCTACAGAGTGGCGGCTAGACCAACTATGTTGTATGAAGTGGAGTTTTGTAAAGCATTGTCTCGCTTGTCCTTCCATATTAATAGTCGTAGTATTACTCTTGTAGTTTCTTGTCCTTCGATTTTTGTTGATATCTGTTGTTTCTTGATTATCGTATTATTTTGTTATAGTTATTGTTCCTTTTTTCAGAATGTTTTTATAGTATTTTGCCATGGTTTCTTCACTTCTGCTATTTCTTTTTCCCGACGTGTTTTGAATGTTTTTCCTTGAGTCGAGGGTCTATCGGAAACATCTTTACGTCCCAAGATAGGGGTAAGGTCAGCGTACACTTTTCGCTCTCCAAACCCCACTTATGGGATTACACTAGGTATGATGTTATCGTTGGTTATCGGAGTTTGGAGTTTTATAGTCAACGATTTATCGATGCAGGGTGCTCAATTTACTTATTGGTTTAGCCGTTAACCCGTAAGAACTATTAGACTGCATTTCTACCCAATGTACATAAAGTCATCTTTAGTCTTTAGGAACCTTAAAGCACTCCACTCAATTCATTCTTGGCTATCGCCCAAATTTCCAACGCTCCAGCCTCCAGATTTCCTTATAGCATATTCCATTTATTATAGTAGCCTGGTGTTATTATCACTCTTTTGAGAAGGAACTTGATGGTGGATATAATACATCTCTTCTGTGCTAGTCTCATGTGATCTCTTTTTATTTTTTTAACATTTCTTTTCTTATTTCTCCCGTCTTCTTTCTCTTATTTTATTTCCTTTTTTAATTTCAATTTACATTTCATTTCCCTTCGAAGGGAGCTACTATATATTTTGAAAAAGAATACCGAATTCGAACACTGAAATACAAATTAATTTGTCGAGGTATTATTTAATTTAACTGATAAATCGAGCTATAACTGCTAAACTGATATCGAATCACCAATATCTTATCGGTTTGGTCAGCAATTTAGCACACTTTAAAGCCAATAAGTCAAATCATTTAGCATAAACATTCAATTGAACCGCCCGATAAGCACCCTATGTTCAGTTGGTTCGCTCAATGAAAGTTAAAAGGCATTGAATGCTAATCATGTACGCCTCCATAATTTGGGTGTGACAACTTGTTGAAGATTCCAGTTAGATGAGATCAAACTTTGAGGTACTTCCACAAAGCGAAAAATGCTAGAGTATGAGACAATCAGAGTGAGAAAGAGTCAATAAAATGTTACACGATTATGAGATTATTGTATTTTAACACTTTTGCTATTAATTGATAGACGCTAGATCAGTTGTTGACGACAACTCAAGTGGTGTTAAGACTCTACAACAAATCGTGGATACTAATACCTGTTGCACACTATTGCTTAACAATTTAACCTGATTAATTTTTATTTTTAGGAGATGCGTGGTGACCTCCCGAATGTACATCAGAGGATGGATGAAATGGAGGTTCACATCTGATGTCTTGTGTGATAAGAATGTTCAACCAAGACTTAAAGGTAAGTTATATAAAGTGATTGTTAGATCAGCTATGTTGTATACAACGGAGTGTTGGCTGGTCAAGAATTTGCACATCCAGAAGATGAAAGTAACGGAAATGAGGATGCTGAGATGGATGTGAGCATACAAGGAGAGATAGAAATAGGAACGAGGATATTCGGGACAAGATGGAAGTGGCCTCTGTGGTGGGCAAGAATGGTTCGGACATGTGAAGAGGAGATGCACAGACACCCAAGTGAGGAGGTGTGAAAGGTTGGCTATGGTGGGTTTGAGGAGAGGTAGAGGTAGGCCGAAAAAGTATTGGGGAAAGGTGATTAGACAGGACATAGCACACCTGCAACTTACCTAGGACATGACCTTAAATAGGAGGTTATGGAGGTTGAGGATTGGGCACAAGGTTAGTAGGTGTCGAGCGCTGCCTAGTTTTCCTTATCAGTTTTATTATTATTACTCTCCTATTATTTTTTTCTTCGATTCCATTATTACATGTTATTTTCTTGACTTCAGTTATCGTATTACTTATTGTTGATACTATGCTTTTCTCCATTAGCTTCAAAATGGCTTCTTTACTGTTGTATTTCCTTCAACATGCTTTGATATAATTACTTGACTCGAGGGTCTATCGGAAACAACCTCTCACAAGGTAAGGGTAAGGTCTGTACACACACCACCTTCCGAAGACCCCACTAGAGGGATTAACTAGTATGTTGTTATTTTGCAAGTATAACTGACGTTGGAGAACAAACCTCAACTTCTAGTGGTGTACCGTCCCTAAGTGATGT
This sequence comes from Lycium barbarum, assembly GCF_019175385.1. NCBI lineage: Eukaryota > Viridiplantae > Streptophyta > Magnoliopsida > Solanales > Solanaceae > Lycium > Lycium barbarum. The sequence goes on along the minus strand of NC_083343.1, from coordinate 118,224,662 downwards.
TATGGGAGCTCTTATAAAATTGAATAGCAAGTCTAACAACATGAACCAAAGGATGAACCATTTGGACGAGACAAAAGTTACTCTTTGGGTTGGTACCACTCCTCTTCAACTAAACTTAAGAGTTCGCACATGCATGACCCCGACTACTTCCACACCACCACCACCCTTCCAACTACATTAAGTGTTGCAACAAGGTTAAATCACCCATGTTCAAAGAGATAAACCCTTCCAAGGCTACCCAAATCTTGATCCACCATCACCATACCATCCACAACCGTTACCATACCCATAACCTCCTAATAAACAACCACAATACCAAACCAGAGAATTATCAAACAGAGATAGTGATCATGGTGAAGATGTTGGAGAAGAAAGTCAAAGTGAACATAGAAAGCGGAAAGATGGCTTGAAGCTCTATTTGGTAGTAAGGAGACTTATGAGAGCCTTAGCTAAGGAAGTACAAAATCAACGTCGAAGAAAGAATCTTTTTTCATGGTAGATGCAGGATTATGGGTGATGTTTGCTCAATGATCATTGATAGTGAAAGTTGTGTAAATGTGCAAGGCAACTCTGGTAGACCAATTGAACTTGCCTACAAGGAAACATCCTACACCACATAGACTTCAATGGTTAAACGACTTTGAGGAACTCAAAATCTACTAGATAGTAAAGACCAATTTCAAGATTGATAAGTATTATAATGAAGTTTGGTGTGAATGTAGAGCCAATGCAGGTTTTTATTTGCCTCTAGACTAGCATTGACAATTGACAATATCATCAAGAAGCAAGGCATGATGGAAGGACTAACAAGTATCCTCTTGTTAAAGATGGACGTATATTCACTCTTTTACCTTTGACTCCATTAGAAATTAGTGAGGATTACAAGAAATTAAGGGAATTGAGTGAAAAGGCAAAGAGTGAGAAAGAGAGAGAAAAGTGGCACGTGAAAAGAGGTAAGAAGTGAGGATATGAGGGAAAATGAGGGAAAGTTTCCACCTTTGCAACATGATGGTGAACTTAGAGGAAAAGAAAAAGTGAGTTTATTAATTAGTCATCCAAGTGGTTAGAAGAGGTTGAGGACAACCATTCTATTATACTTCTTATGTATAAAGACTGTTTTTTTACTATTAATGAGTGACTCCTTCTTTGCCTAGTGTTGTTTCTACTCTTTTCAAGACTATGAAGATATCTTTTCTGATGAGTTCTCAAGGGGCTACCATCTTTATCGAGCATCAAATTAACTTTGTTTCGGGTTCTCAACTTCCAAATCAAGCGGCATATTGAGCAACCCGGAAGCCGCAAAAAGTTGCAAAAGCAAGTTGATGATCTTCTTGAGATGGATCTTCTTGTATTGCATCGTGATCGCAGCGTTACAAACACGAATGCGAAGGACTTCCTATGTTGACTTTCCAGCACAAAGAGCATATCGTGAACGCAGAGAAGGACCTTCCAGCACCATATTGCCATCGCGATACATTTTACCACGATAGCATATAGCATAGCAGTTAAGATTGACAGTAGTTAAACTTTCCAAAAGTGGTTACTAACACTTTGGGGCCTATCTTAGGGTTATTTTAGGCTCTTCATGTAATAATTAGCTTTAATATAAATACACTAAAACCTAGCTTATTTGTTTCTATAACCGTGGTGTCTGGACCATCTTGCGCGCACCTCAACTAATTCTACGGATACCTGCCACCTCCCACTAGCAACAGGTACCAAGTAGCTCTGTCCACCAATGCTAGAACATATGAGAAGAAATCACGTAGTGTTTTTTCTCTACTGAAATTTGTACCTGAGCTCATGATGCTCAACCCACTTCATTGACCACAAGGCCACACTCTTGGGTGCTAAACCCTGGATTATTTTGATTAGCTTGTTATGAATTCATAGATTAATTCGTGAGACTTGGAAGTGATCTTAGAGTTGTCTTTAAATTTGGCTTAGGATTTGCAAAAGGTTATCTTCCTAGTGATGTTCTAGTAGTTTTAGGTCTTTGCTTGATTGTATTAGGGGTAATTAGGATGTTTAATTCTAGTTATTGCTACTATTTTATCATACATTGTGTCTAGCTAGCTAGTTTTCTATTCTTTACTTGCTTTCTTAGATTAATATTTCAATTCCAATCTTGTTTGGTATCACCATTATTGAAAAATAAGGTAAAATATATGTATTTGGATGTGTGTATTCCCAATCGTATTATGTAGACATCCTTGCATATCACATGCAAAAAAGGTGAACTCTCTTAGGCAGGCACCTGTAAGATCAAGTGAAGAGATAAATACCAAAACCTGCACCGCTAAAAACATTTGAGTTAATTAACGTGTCAGCCTACAAACTAGTCTTCCTAACGACTCAACACGTATATCAGAATAATAGTATATGAAGAGGAAATTATTTAATAATCAATGATCTTCAGATAAAGGATAAGTGCATTAATTAGAATGAAATGAAAAAACCTGTTAGTGTTGGAGAATTCGTAGAGTTTGCCATTATTGGAGAAGATAACAACAACAACATCAACATCGCACAGTATAGAGAGTTCTTTAGCTTTCTTCAATAGACCTTTCCTTCTTTTACAAAAAGCAACTTGCCTACAGCTTTTCTCTTGGATTCTCTTTATTTCCACCTTCTTTCTCCCCATTTTTTCCCCTAATCTAAAATTATCAGATACTGTTCGTTGTACATATCTAAAGATTTCCTATTTTGTATAATCAACATTGGTCCAGGGTTTTCTCTACAGTTTACATTTTTGTTGTATTACTACGTATGCTCTCCCCCGCTTCATATCTCCAAAGGGTCCCTTCAAACATCTTTTCGGGATTTCTCTGTTTGTTTTTTTTTTTTCATTTTAATTACAAATGGTGCTCTGTGTTTTTACTTATTTGGTCAAGTCCAGTGGACAACTCAAAAGAGGGAAAACGATGATTGTATGACAAGTTGGCTTAAAACGTGGAATAAATAGAGACAGCAACACTAAGCCATAAGATAAATATCTGATGGGCTGACGGTAGTGTTGTACTTCGTACCCGAGTGGTTTAAAGTTTTAGCTGCAATTTGGGACTACTTCCTCAATTTCGGCTTATTGGCTGGAATTTGGGACTACTTTGTACTTGGTACCCGAGCGGTCAAACCAGACTTTTCGATTTATCTACGCCCTTGGTAAAAAAATAGAAGTGCTTATCAGTCAAGTGCAATAAGCCAAAATTAGTCGTAAGTTATAAGTTGACCATTCCTAACTTATTGTTTTTCAGTTTACAAGCACTTTAGTTTGACTAAAGATTTTACTATTCTATCCTAATATTATTTTGCAATCTCTCAAATACCCTTGCAGAAATAAAACCCCTAACCCTCTTCCTAACTTCATTCTTTCATACGTTCCTTGGGTGCGACCGCCATTAAGAAGGAACCAAGTTTATGATCTGAGAGTGTTTATTATAGTTGAATGTTTTAATAAATTAGCAACAAACAAAATTTCATTAAGCATTTGTTTCTTCTGTACAAATATTTTTGTACATTTTAAGTATTTTTGCACGATTCATATTATTATTTGTTATATCATAGATTTTATTATCTTTTAAATTATCATAAAAATTATATCTATAAAAAAGATAATCTAGATTTTATATTAAAGATAATGAGACATAAATGATTTTATATTTAAATCAACCTGAAATTGAAAATCATGTGAAATTGCTTTTTTTTATTAGTGTAAACAATTTTAAGGACAATTAAGTCATTTTAACAGAAATCTTGCTTATTAGCACTTTTTCTGCCAAGCACTTCAACTGCTTATTATAAGTTTCAGTACTTTTATCCAAACACGTAACTGTTTATCGATTAAATCAGCTTCAACACTTAAAAATGCTTATCATCACATAATGCTTATCAGTTATTTTAAATCAGCTAAGCCAAACGGGCTCTACAAAGTAAGGGTTAATCCAAAAGAAATATTATCAAATTGTAAAAATCTGAAAAAAGAAAAATTATTACACACTTAAAAACAGAGATTAAAAGGAAATTAAGTAGAAAACCTGATATTTTCTTTTTTTTAAATGAGTAGATAATTCCATATATTTTTTAAAATTGTTACCAATAAAAGATTGCTGTCAAATTTTCACAATCATTATAGAAGAGATAGACATTCGTTAGTTTGCTATAACATGATAAAATAGACAGACACATTCGCTTATTTTGTGGACAATTAGTTGATATCCCCATTCGAATCAATTTCTAAAGATTTGCAATCAAGAACAAGGATTTAATACAAGTTCAATATTTATCATTCAATCACAGAGCTAATTTTTTTTATTTTTTTTTTGGTTGCTTTCAAATTCTGGGAATGCTATTAGTTGAGCACATATTAAAGGAGGACAAAATTGGTCCAATTTGAATAGTTATGGGGCAAAGTTGATCCTTTTCTATCCGAGCTTGAATACTAGTGATTCGTGTGTGAGGAGGGCATTTCCCCCCAATATTTACACAACAACACTCAATCTCATTTAACCAATTTACACCAGCAAGCAAACAAATATCTCCAAAATAACCAACAATTCAAACCCAAAGCTAAGCGCTAGTAGGCGTTTGGCCATGAAACCCAAATATTTTTCACTTTATTTGGAATTTTGAAATTGTAGTTGAAGGTGGAGTTGAAGATGGAGTTATGTTTGGTTATAGTTTTTGTAAAGAATATTTGGTTGTTTGAATGTAGTGAAAGTGAAAAAGTGAAAACAAGGTTTTAGGTGTTTTTCAAATTCCAAATACAACTTCAAGTTGTATTTGGAATTTTCATGTCCAAACACTGATTTTTAAAATAAAGCGAAAAAATATTCCGGAAAAAGGTGGAAAATTCTCATAATCAAACGGGTAGCTAGTTTCTAAACTAATGTTTAATTTCAGTTTAAAAACTACACATATTTTCACATTGTCACATGCGATTTTTTGAGCCTTTCAGTCTGTCCTCATGAATTTGAATCGTGTCCACGCTCCATTTTGGTTCCTTTGATCAATTTTGTGCTGCAACTCTTCCCTCAAGCTAGCCCAAACAAGTCCAAATGATGTGAAACTTGGTGGACTAGCAAAAATAATTTTGAAAAAAACATAGCCTAAACATAGAAACTGCAAAATTGAATTAAAATATAGGGGAAATGGCTGGGAAATATAGCTATTGCCTCCTATAAAGCGTCACAGTTAATGTCATGGCACGTACCACAACTTCATCACTTTTACCTCCACTTTGAACTAGTGAATTGACTCCCGAAAGCTTGATCGAACTTTACGGCTATGCTCTCGGGATAGTAATATATGTCAACTACCTTGTATCGCATTTTGCACCTTTTGGCCTTTAAATGAGGGATTTATCTCTGTCTTTTTTGGATAACAAGCTTTTAAATGTAAGCACTTAGTTTTCATTCCTAGACTCCTTCATGTGCTCGGATGGCTCAATTCTTATATCACCATCCAAACATCATGCTAAAATCATTCTAATGCACACATATTCCAAACTTTGCTCCATTTCGATATCCTCGTTTTTATATATACTAGAACCTTCAAAATCATTTGTTGTACTTTTCTATTCAACTCTAGTATCATAAACTTAATCTTGGCATCATCAACTATTCTTGGGTCAGATGGTGGGAAATCTACTGTTTTTCATTTCACACAACTCAAAATTTATAGCCACAACAATTGGATGTTGAGCATTAAAATCTCAACATTTGCACCCGGTTCAACTTATGAATAGCAATTTTAAATTGCTCCATTTCTTGTCCTCAACGCACGTACGATTGGAACTAGTGTTATATCTAGCAACCAATAGGCTCCATGCTAGTTAAGATGAAAAAAACCTATATTAAACTATAATTTGTCAAGACAAATTAAGGATGAGCTATCAAGGACAGACTCTGAATGATATTTTGTTCGGTCAAATTGAGGTCAAAAGTGAAAACGGTAAATAAAGCTAAAGTTGTCCTATCTTGAACAACATTAAGGCCTCATTTGTTTTCATTAAGATTAAGACGTCTGAATCTGAATGCATATCTAAATGATTAAGATGTTGTCTCTAGATCTGAATACTGAATGATTAAAACTGTTTGTTTTTCAACATCTGAATGTGCATAACATATTTTTTAAAACATAATAAATATACAATTTAAATAAAAAAGTAATAAAATATTAGAAAAGAAATAAAAGTTTAATAAAATAAAAATATTATTTGACAAAAAAAAAAGAAACATTTATGTTCGCTAGTAACGGTGGAGATGCTTTTTAGTGGTGGTGGGTGGGGGTGGGTGGTGGTGGGAGGGTTGTGGGGGGGTGAGTGGTGGTGGTGTGGCGGGTTTGGGGTAAGGTAGGTGGGTGGTGGGGGTTGGGTGGGTTGTTGGGCATGTGGGGTTGGGGGATTGGGTTGGTGTTGGTCGTGAGTGGGGGGTAGGGTTGGGGGTGGGTGGTGGGAGTTGGTATAGGGGGTGGTGGGAGTTGGTATAGGGGGTGGGGGTAGTGAAGGGTTGGGTGCGTGGTGGAGTAGAGCCGGTGGTAAATATTATCTAAACAAAATACCTCAGACTTTATTCAAGATCTTAATGATTAAAACATATTCAGACCAAATAAGTGGTTAGATTTTAATGTAAACAAATGCACTTAATGGCTTAAAATCTGAACCATTCAGATTCAGATCTCCATTAAGTGCAAACAAATGAGGCCTAAGAAATCTTTAGAGGTGGCAAAATTATTAGGAGGAAATGAGAATATGAGATCTGTTGTCCTCTTACAATTTGAATAAAAGAAAATAGACTGTTAGATCTCTTATGTATTATTTTTAGATCTCTTATAAAAAAATCATAAAACTATAAAAAAAAAAAGTTTATAAAAGGTCAAAAAAACTATTTCTCCCCAAAATTAACCCATGATAATATGACTCGTCCAATTCTCCCAAGTTTGGAAAGGATAATGACTATCTATTTATTAACTCAATTTATTTTAATCCTCCCAATTCAATCCATCTAAAAATTGAGCTGATATGTAGCTCAATTGACCTATAAAAAACCTTGTCAAAATATTATTAAATTAAAGATTTTTTATGAACCAGTATAATCAAAGTTTCAGCATTTGATGTTGGGTTTCGTCGACGTAGTCGTTAGGTGGCTTGTATGTAGCGTAGCAGCTTTATAGGTTATTGGTCATAAGCTCGGTCTTCTGTTTTTTTTTTTTTAAGGCCATTGGTGCATCGAACACTTGTTTCTTTCTCGGCATTCCCTCCACATGTAACTGGGGCCCATGCACACACTATTGAGTATATCGCTAAAATCGATAAAACTAATAGACTAGTTTCCACTTAAATGAGTACCAATTAGTAGTAGTATTGTCTTTGACTTGCATATAAACAACTGTCTTACGGTTCCTCCTTAGAACCAAAATTATATGGAAACCCCCAATGAGAGGAAAGTTAGCAGCTGCCTTATATTTCTTCATCAATTTGTAAGTTCCACTAGCAATACTTTTTGTTTGGCTTTTGGTTGAGTGTCCCAATCTATTTGCTCTCATATTGATGATTTGATTTACACTTATCAAAATGCAAATTTCCTCTGTTTAATCTTATCCTTTGTTAGCACTGACATGAATACTTCAAAGCAAGATATGTATAGAGCAAATTCCCAACAATGAATGGTAATTCATAACATAAGAATTTCAAACTACGTGAAGCAGTTATAGCATATAGTGAGAAGAGTATTTCTCAAGAATGAATGGTAATTTGTAGATAAATACTTCATGAGAAAGTAGCTGTAAGATATTTTAACAGTGCCCAAAGTAACAACGGTAAGCCTTTCTAATTCTATAAATGGTCCATAATTTACAAGACAAAGTCAAAAGAAACAAAAATATTTTTGAACATTATACAACTTCAGGAAGTAAGGCCATGCCACACAACGAAAACATAGAATATATAAAGCACAAAGTGGAAGGCCAAAGCTTGTTTTCACCTTTTAAATCATATAGATGAACCATTGGTTTTACTAAAAATGCACAATTTTGTTGTTTACTTCAGAAGACACGTTGACTTTGCTAATTTCATGCATGATACTAAACACTGGAACCATTGCAAGTTATTCCCCTGGTGCCTCTGCAAGGCTATTTGACAGATACAAACGATAATCACTAGAGAAAATTGAGGGTCACTCTCTGTTGTCCACAAATTGTGTGGGGTGGTGACATCTCATTCACTGTTCCTTTTTGTTCTTGATCCTAGCTATCTGTATCTGTATGGGCATAATGGATATTAATTAGTTAGTTAGATTCTACCTGTAGTAAAATGTTTTAAAAATTGTAATAGCAGGGATTAACTTGGTGTCCCTGAGGTGGAAAACCTGGCGCCTAACCACTGGCACCATGGACTATATCCGCCCCTGATGAACGTGAACTGTGTTCATGCTCCATTTTGGCTTTTTTGATCATTTTTCAACTGTAGCACTTCCTTCAATCTATCCAAATTAAAACAAGTTCAAATGATGTGAAACTTGGTGGATTAGGGAAGAATAATGAAATAAACTTAGCCTTCAAATAAAAACTGCAAAATCGATTTAAAAGGAAATATTGTTGTTACCTCTCATAAAAGCATCGCATTTAATGTCGTGGCATGATGGGTATACTAACTTCATCATTTTTACCCCCACTTTGAACTTATGAATTGACTCCCCAAATTTAGTTGAAGTTTATAACGGCTATGCTTTCATGGCGGTGGTACAAATTCAAATATATATGCCAATTACCCGTGTCACATTTTGCACTTTTTGACCTTTCAATGAGGTATGTTGTTTTTGTCTTCTTAGCATGGCGAACTTTAAAATATAAATTCTTTATTTTCAATTCTAGGCTATTTGATTACCCCGTGTCACCATTTCTATGCCAATTACCCCGTGTCACAAAATTGATAGTATTTTTCGGAGCTAACAAAATTAGCCCATAAAAAATATGACTCGCCTAATTCTTGCAAGTTTGAGAGGTTAATGACCTTCATTTATTAACTCAGTTCATTTTGATTTGTCCAATTCAGTACATCTAAAAGTTTAGTTAGCCTAAATTGACTACCTATGAAAAATCTTATCCAAATAATATTGAAAAGACATTTTTTCTTTAATGTATGTCATATACAACCATAATTAAGAAAATAATTACAATCATTTAAATAAATAATTAAAAAAATTAAAGTTTAATAAGAGCTGGACGGACTAAGTTATGACCTATTTTGACTCAATTCATTTCAACCAAATAAATTTTGGATAAGTTAATATCTATTTATTAATTCAGTTCTTTTTTTTAAAATAAAAATTAAGGAACGAAAGGTGGACAAGACAAACCCACATTGGGAACCAATATTTCAAAATTTTGATGTTGGGTATCGTCGACGTAGTAATTAGGTGGCTTGTACGTAAGCAGCTTTATCTTTGAACACTTGTTTTTTTCTCAGCATTCCCTCCACATGCAACTGGGGCCCATATACACACTATCTGAGTATATCGCTTAAACTAATAGAGACTAGTTTCCACTTAAATACCAATATCAGAGTAGTATTTTCTTGGCTTAACAAATATATGCGCCCTCTAAATTTGTCCTTTTTTTATTTTTATTTTGACATTTCAATTAAGTATTGTTATTACTAAGCCTCTAAACACATTTTCAAGTGTATCTATTAAATCTCCAATTCTGATTTTTATTAGAAGCAAAAATTAAATTGGAAAAATGAAGGTGGAGTAATATTTTAGACATGTGATAAGCTATTCTTTAGGTCATGAATGTGTCGATTTCTGCTAGTTTTGCTCTTACACTGGCAATTTAATTAAGAGCTACTCTTTTTTTTTCCCTCTCAATTGTTGCTAATCTTAGCTAAAAGATAGCATGATTAAATTAGAATATATATTAGCATATATTATATAAGTCGAATTGTGTTTGATATACACACTTGAGGATGAGTTCAGGGATTCGATAGGAATAGCATAATTGAGGTGTCAAAATGGGGGAAAAAAAAGACAAGTTTAGGGCAGCATATGCATTAAGCCTATTTTCTTTGAGTTGCATATAAAGAACTCTTAGAACCAAAACTTAAATATGTGGAAAGCCTCAGTGAGAGGAAAGTTAGCAGCGGCGTTATATTAATTTCTTCATCAATCTGTAAGTTCAACTAGCCAATTCCTTGCAGTTCTTTTTGTTTTCTTGATTTTTTGTTTGGTTTTTGGTTTTGTGTGTTACAAATATATTTGATCTCATATTGATTCTACTCTTTTTTAAAATGTAATTTTCATCTGTTTAATCTTCTGTCTTTTTTTGTTCCTCCTACCCCACTGGTCTTATAGGACATTCTTCAACCATTGTTAGCTCTGACATGAATATATATATTTCAAAGCAAGATATGTATAGAGCAAATTCCCAACAATGAATGGTAATTCGTAGCATAAGAATTTCAAATAATTAAGCAGCTATAGCATATAGTGTCAAGAGTATTTCACAAGAATGAATTGTTATTCTTAAATAAAAACTTCAAGAGAAAGTAGCCGTAAGTTAGTAATGTTCAAATAATTGAGTTTTTGAACATTATACAGCTTCAGAAAAAATAAAAGCATAAGCTCATATAACTCACCCTATTTTTTCTGTCCAGTACAAAATAAATTAATAAGGGAGGCAATGAAAACGCTGAATATATAAAACACAAACCTGAGGGTCAAAGCTCATCTTCACCTTTTAAATTACACGGTCATACAGATGAACAATTAATTTTATTGAAACTGCACATTATTGTTAATTATTTTTTAAGACACCTTGACTTTGCTAATTTCATGTACAACATGATACCAAACACAGGAACCACATAACCTTTGCAGGTTATTCCCCTGGTGCCTCTGGCAAGGCTATTTGACAGATACAAACGATAATCACTAGAGAAAATTGAGGGTCACTCTCTGTTGTCCACAAATTATGTGGGGTGGTGACATCTCATTCACTGTTCCGTTTTTCTTGATCCTAGCTATCTGTATGGGCATATGCGTATAAATTAGTTAGTTAGACAAAACATGAAAGAGGTCTAATTTGTGATTAGCAGATTTTGTGAGGTAAGATTTACGTTATCCTCCAGAAGTTTGTTTTCCTCTAGCAGCAGATTTTCCTGCAAAAAGGGGTTGTCATGTGCAGGCTAATGGATAATTTAACATGATCTTAATTCATCCTAAAACAGTTAAGGATATCTGATGAGAACTGTTGATTACAAAGCTACACAGAGCTGTAGAAAGCAGGGATGGCTATTAACTCCGTCGACTTAAAAGAGCGGAAACAATTCTATGAGGTTTGATCAAATGAGAAGTGTAGAGTATAAATCTGGTAGTCAATTAAGTCATAACACACTTTTACCAGCCTATCAAGAAACTGACAAGGACAAGTGGATGTTTTACGCCTCTTTATACTCCTTTTCCACAATCTATGTTGCTCGACTCGCCAAAAAAATTGTTGCACCCGTGGCGGATCCTCGCAAAGTGTTCTACTTTTGGAGGGGTCCAATCCGCACCTAACGGTATGTCTGAAGACTCGGAGCAACATAGTCCACAATAAGCTACTGCCTGGATTTGATTTGATTTACTTTATTAAGCTTATGCTTTTTTTTGACATTAACTAGTCCTCAGTTGAAACCAATGATGATTTGTTCAACCCCGGAAAAGAGGATGAGTTCAACCAGAATTGTACAGCTCTAGGAGATGAAAAAATGCTACTCCCCGTGTTTCAATTTGTTTGTTTTGCTTTCCTTTATAGTCCATTTAAAAAAGAATGTCTCTTTCCTTTTTTGCAACTCTTTAAATCCAACTTTCTACATGGCATGTTTAAGACCACGAGATTAAAGAGCATTTTGGTACATTCTACATATCTTTAATTTAAGACCACAAGATTCAAAAGTCTTCTTTACTTACTTTCTTAAACTCTGTGCCAAGTCAAAACTAGACAAATAAATTGAAAGGGAGGGAGTAGTTTTTCCTTCCATATGAATGTTATGAATAAGCTAAAACCTAAATGAAATGCACCTTGATCTGAGAGTCTGCTCAGGAATCAAATCCCTGTTGGTAGACAGATGGACTAAACTCATGATTTCAGGAAAAACTAGTTTTCAGGATTCAATGGGAAATGAAAACCTACCTTCTCATGAAGACCCTTAACAGATTCAAGCATCAAATGTGTCTGCACAAAACAAAACTATTTAGATTTGCTTCGTTCTGAGGTACTAACTGGAAGGGAACCATATTATAGTACAGAAGTTAAACATTATTTAAAAAATAAATGCAAATGCTTATAAAAAGCAAAGCAAAAGTAAACAAGAATAAAAGGTATAACTGGAGGAATTCACTAACAATTACGGTTTCTCACCATTTGGAATGAGCAAGTAAATCATGAAACAAAGCATTAGAATGTATAGAGTTACGAGAGAGGTGAATGAAAACAACATTGAGGTACTCTGGAAAACGCATGACTTTGTGACAGCTTCTAGTATTAGTAAAGCAATTCCGATAGGGCGATGTTACAGAGGAGTGTAGAAAGACCTTTCTAGATCTGGCTTGTATTAGAGCAGTTTGAAGTTCGTTTTCCAAATGGACAAGATCAGTCACTGCGAGACCATCAGCATTAGTTTCCTCAAGTTGCCTGTCGAATTGAGTCGAGGATCAGTGGTATAAGCTTTAAGAAATAAAAATGAAAGTATAAGATCAGCACCTTTCTGTTGTTTGTAACAGTTCTCCCATTGTCATGAACCTTGAGTATTTAGAGTGCTACAAAAAATGTAAGTATGATTATTCCAGATAACATTGAATAGCACCCAAATACGCAATGAGTAGATGATAAGTTATTAGTCAACTGTATTAGCTACATGAATGAACAACTACTCAGACCATGCTTCCAGGAGTTGATGAAAATATTATGTGTCTAGCTAGCATTACTCATTTTAGTCGAGCAACAAGAGGATTTTTTCAGATAGGTACATTTTAGTTGAATAGCAACATGACTTTGATGCACTATGATGAAGAGTAAGCATCATTAATAATCTTGACCTCCAAGCCCGGGAGGTGGCACACCAAAGCTAACGTGTATATTTAGTATATTCGGACCTTTACATGTATTTCACAGTTCATCTGGAAATAGTTCCGGCTAGATATTGATGTCTGACCAGTTCAGGGGAATTGTTTTTTTTTTTTTTTTTTTTTGAAGGATGCAAGTTCAGAGTTACTTAATACTCATCAGATCGAAGCAAAGGGTAACCAAACTAATTGAGAACCTAAATATATGCACAGACAGTCCACTTATTTCAAGTATCCACAGAGGATTCTAATTCACTATATAACTTGTTAGCAGTCAACTAATCAAATACCTCTTCCACCAGGATTTCTGCAGAGATCTCTTTTTCAGCTTCGACGTGGCTTTCATATCGTTGAAGGATCCCTGTCAGACTGAAACATACGATGTCAGATATGATTGTTGGTGAGCAAATCAGTTTGTGTATGTTTAAACTTGGAGTGCTTCAGAAAATTCTCAACATATTTGATGATGGTCAATCTCTTTGGGCATTAGACACTAAACCATCGAATACCCTCTGCGTGAATAACAAAAGGGAAGCCCTTTTAATTAGTAAGGTATAAGTTGTGGTGGGCGGGATCCAAAACTAGGGTTCCTAAAAGCATACCCTATATTATAGACAAGTTTGAGAAAAGGGCAACCCCAATATACCACTAGACTACATGTTAGCACATCGACTGAAAAACCGTTGTTGCTTGCAGGGTCAAAAATCTTTCTTTTGCTTTTCCTACCTGTCTCAATTCTGATTGACTGGTATCTCCCTTTGAGCAAGCTCTTGGTTTGCAATAGTTTGTATTGTATCTCACGCTTCAGTTTGCATTTTCCGGATAGCTGAGATAATGTTGATTTTTTATTTAAATGTCAGCTAATGTCAGCTCTTATTTATTCATTCATATGAGATAACTTTGTGTGCAATAGTTTGGCGTGCTTTGCAGTAAAGTTGATCACTATGTTTTTTTAAATATATTTATAATGACAAACGGATATTCTTGATTGCTATGTTGATGACATTGATATAACAAGTGATGATGATGGGAGAGACATTCGTCATCTAATAAGTGTTAATTAATGACTTCAAGAGCGTTAAAATAGATCGGGGCTTCACATTCCCCCCCCCCCCCCCCCTCAAGGGAAATTCGTCCTCGAATATAGAATCTAGTGATCTTTGAACTAAGAGAAAGGTCTTGAGCCTTGTACTACTCTCCCTTATTCCTTTGGACCCCAAAATTTAACCAACTGCAAAAATTCCTAAAATTTTCGGCAGAGTTTCCTTTGTAACTGGAGCTATCCAAAAAATTTCAATATGTTCAAATATCACAACAGCAACATTTTGCATATCCAGATACTCAATGCAACTACACACAACATCACGATACTCCAACATACACATAAAAGCTACTTCATATTACTATCAATACAACAACAACAACAACAACAGCCCAGTGAAATCCCACATCTTGGGGTCTGGGGAGGGTATAATGTACGCAGACCTTACTCCTACCAAGGTAGGATGGCTGTTTCCGAGAGACCCTCGGCTCAATAGAAGCATAAAAAGGGGGTCAGATAAGGTTAAAAGATTTAAAACGATATTGCAATGAAATAATGCAAGCGACACAGTAAAACAGGATAATCAAGGAATTCAAAGAGATATGGAAATGCAAATCACGAAAGCGGCACAGATAAAATAGAGTAATCAAAGTACAGAAAGTAGCAAATAATAACATAAATCAAAGCACAAGAAATTATAATGCGCCTACTAATAAGGAAAGATAACGAGACTTATATACTAGCCTTCTACCCTAATGTGGGTCCTCCACACCTTCCTATCTAAGGTCATGTCCTCGGTAAGCTGTAACTGCGTCATGTCCTGTCTAATCACCTCTCCCCAATATTTCTTTGGCCTACCCCTATTTCTTTGGCCTATCAATACAACTATTATATAAATTCACAAACTATATCTTTTAAAGCATAAAATGAGCTATGTACCTTGAATCTCCAATATATGTGGATACTTTGTCATCATGTCCTTCTCGGGCTTCTAAGTAGCTTCCACAATTGAATAATGGCTCGACAATACCTTTACCGAAATATTGTTCTTGGTTTGAACGAAACCTCCGAACCTATTTGTCACGTATGGCTATAGGCACCTTTCTATAGGATAAAGCGTTATCAACCACTACCTCCTAAATTGGTATCACATGGCTCGAGTCATGTAGGTACTTCCTCAACATGAAAACATGAAATAATAGATGCATAGCCTTGAGTTCTGGTGGTAGAGGTAGTTCATAATTACGAGCCCAATTTTCCTATTGATATCATCAGGCCCAATATATCTCGGACTGAGTTTACCTTCTTTCCAAAACATATAACCCATTTCATGGGCGACAGTTCTAAAAACACATTGTCCCTACATTAAACTCGAGCTCCCCGTGTCGCTTATTTGAATACTCTAAGCTGTTTTGAGTTTTTCTCGAATTATTCTTACCTTTTTAACAGCATTCTAAACTCATTCTGGACCGATGAGTTTTATCTCATCAACCTCAAACCAACCAATATGCAAGTGCCACCACCTACCATATAAAGCTTCAAAGGGTGCGTTCTGAATACTTGTCTGATAACTATTATCACATGAAAACTTGATCAAAGACAAGTGGTCTCCCCAATTTCCTTTAAACTTAAGCACACAAGCTCGTAGCATATCTTTTAAAGTCTAAATCATCCTCTTGGCCTTCCTGTCTGTCTGTGGGTGAAAAGTCGTGCTCAACTTGGGTACCAAGACCTTCCTGGAAGCTTTTCCAAAACTTTATCGTGTTTGAGTACCTTTGTTTGAGATGATGGGTGTTGGTGTTCCTTGTAGTTGGGGCTACTCCCTTTAATATATAACAGGGTATACTAGAAACCATGCAAGTAGTCTGGACTAATAATAAGTGTGTGAACTTAGTAGGTCAGGTAATTATCATATCACCCAACTACGGTCATATTTTCTCAGTGTCCATGGTAGCCCAATCTCGAAGTCCGTATAACTATGTTTCCATTTGCATTGTAGAAATTCATGCGTTCTGAGCTAAACCACCAAGTGGTAGTTGCTTGCTATGTTGCTCGGACTTTTCAAAACTGCTGATGGGTGCATGTCCGATACTCCAAAAATAGTGTATTTTTGGAGAATCCGACACGGGTGCGGCAACATTTTTTTAGAGTCCGAGCAACATAGGTTGCTTGAATGAATCCTGTGTGAAATTTCACTTAGCCTCAAATTTAGCTATATCCTCTTACATATTTCCCCAACCCAGAAAGTTAGCTATATCCTCTTACGTACTTCCCCAACAACTCTTTCCGATTTTGATATATTTTGTTGGTTCCTGAACGTAAACAATACTTGAAATTATGGACTATCATGGTCACATCTCAAAATCAATCTTAAATTCACGATAGTGAGTGAGATGATGACATAACTCTGGACTCATTTTCTGAACTTAGTCGAGTACAGACCTTTATACTATTTTTCTTTCACCCCCTCTACTAATATAGCTCATAGTTCTGTATATACATGGAGGACTTTCCGGGCAACTCTATACTATTATGCCTTAGCGATATATTAGAACTTTGACTTGATTTACCGCCCAAAGGCATCAATAGATATTCACTTGAATCCTGATGTACTGAAATTGCAAGTAAGTAACTGAATAACTAGGTACTGGTAATACTGAATATCTGGAAATTGAAATCTGAAAGGTTGTACACTGGTAACTGAGAAAAACTGATAACTATACCGCAACATGTAAAAGTTGATAGATGCTTCTGGTACTTCCTACTAGGGGATTATACTTCAGTTTGTAATAAACGTGTCCAATAGTAAGGACTGTTGTTGGGGTAAACTCAGTGTCTCATTCTAAAACTTCTTCAATGTCGTCGGCCCCATACTAGATTGCACATATGTAATAATCCATAGGGTTTTAGTGTGTTTACCTTCCACATTCTTACATGACCACACATAACTTCCTTGACTTAGCTGAGTTGTTTTGCTTTTTTACCTCCCCTATGGGTTATTTTCATACAATCAAGTCATGGACTTATTTAAAAATTTAGACCTTCGTTCTACACATCCAAAGTCCTCACGTGCAGTCACAACAACAACAATAACAACAACATACCTAGTGAAATCCCATAAGTGGGTCTAGGTTAGAGTGTACGCAGACCTTACCCCTACCTTGGGAGGTAAAGAGGCTGTTTTGGGTAGACCCTCGGCTCAAAATACAGCAAAAACACAGCATGTCAAATTGGAAAAAGGAACAGTAGCTACAACAAAACAGCATGCTAAGCGAAAACCAAAAGACACAATATTGAAGAAGCTTCAATCATGTGTTCTTTAAAAGAAGCTTCAGGTTGGGTTATTGAAGTTCGGCCCAAATAAATAAAATTTAGGCCTCTACTTGCATCTTTTGAATGTTCAGGGTTTGGCTGGGGCCACAGGATTTTTAAATGCCAGGTTGTTGTGTTCCGCTTCTTTACCCTTTATGTTTTTCCTTGATATTTGCTGGACCAAAACTTGGTCCCCTTTCTCTTGTCCGACGTGAAATCTCATCGGAGATTTAGTCCATATTTGAGTTGTGAAGAAAAGTCCTTCGTTCTCAATAAGTACTTCCTTCGGGATAGATGTTGCGTCTCCATGAATTTTGATTCTGGCCCATTTGAGATGATTTCTTAGTTGCGTCCTTCCTCTATTTCGAACTAGCCACCGAAAAAGTCTCTTATGGCCTTGAAGTTCTTTTGCGACCAAAAATAAAGTGGGAACCAACAATTCTGCCCATATCGAATTAGCTTTTTTTTCTTTGATGGCTCCAACTGTAGGGTTCCACCATTGGAACCTGATGCGTAGGTGCTTGATCCATTCTCTATTATCACTTGCTCTGCTGCAACTTTCGGAGTAAACTCAAATAGGAACAGGCTATTTCCCATTTCATAAAATATTCAGCCCAAAGGTTTGCTATCAAAGGTTAGAACCATCTTCTAATATCTGATAGGGTTGGTGTTTTGAGAGCATTGAAATTGACAACCAAACCCTATTAAGAACTTCATTTTGGTTGTTAGAACCATCATTAATGCAGATTACTCCCCCCTTCAATGTGGCATCTGCATTGAATGAGCTTTCCCCTTTGTTGGACCATTTAATACTGCGAAGAGCTTCAGCATAAGGAATGTTCTTGTCAGTTAATCTAGGTTCCATTTCTCATTCTTGTGGGCGTTAATAAAGCTTTTCACCTTTTTCTGCAATGGACTTCCAGCCTGAATTGAAGGCTATCTCAGGGATTATCATCATTGATCTCCTTGTGCCTTTCACATTAATGATGTTAATGTACTAGGCGAAATTCCTTGCACAATAAGTCTGAGAGGAACTTTCTCTCTTCTTCCACGTTCTCACCGAGTTCCCCTAGGACAAAGAAGCTTTTTCAGTCTTGGGACCAACCATACCATCGTCCTCCTGGTAAATTGAGTTCTTGTGACGGGGTTTCCACTCCTTTTAGTCCATTCATACCAATCCCCAGTGCACCTGAAGCTCTTGAAACATCAAAAGATTTGAAACCCATAGAAAAATAAATGATGTCTTCTTCCATCAGATCCATGGAAAATGGGTGTCAAAAGAAAAAGGAGAAAGAAATAGAAAAGAGAAATGGGGGGAGAGAGGAGAAAAAAAGGAGAGGGCTTGATTCCGGTGATCAGAAGGATCACTGGAGGGGGAGAAGGGATCGAAAAAAGGAGGTAGGTCATATTCTCGGGGAATGTGCTTGGGAGAATTTTGGATCACTTTTTTGTTTAATTGTGTTTTATGTCCTCATGCAAAACTTAGAACTCATAACCTCTATAATCTCAGTTAAAACATAGCGCTCATGGCTCGGTGTCCATCGGCTTTAAGCACGCCTGCTATTGGCCTTAACACGTGCAAGACATCTCATTTAATATGGGTCATAGGATACTCACCACAACCTTGGATGATTTTCTTGTTTTTGGCCAATTGGTCCTTGTTCATTCTTGAAATCCCATTTTAGAACCTTGGGGTTACAAACTTTCTCATTCAACACTTAACCTTTGTGCTCCATGGTCTATATCTTGCTTGATCTTATTCGCAGTGACGCCACAATGACTATCCACCCTATGCAACCAACATTTAACACCCTATCCATCCTTGTGCCGAGGGTCTACCGGAAATAACCTCTCTATCTCCCAAGGTAGGGGTAAGGTTTGCGTACACTCTACCCTTCCGGACCCCACTTTGTGGGATTTCATTGGGTGTGTTGTTGTTCATGGTTATCAACTATTCTTGAGTCATGATACAATTCTTACAGAATTCAGTGACATCATCATCTCATCTTCCTTTACAACAAGCCCGTGACATTTAACTGAGGATTTTGGGCTGTCACAACCTCATTTCAAGGCGCATATGCTTCATCTAGTTCTCATTTTGAGGTTCAATTGAGATTTCTTTAATTATATTTCAAGCAATTTACTACTTACACATTTAGCCTTCTGATCGAGTTGTGTATGCCAATATTCGTAAAACTGACAGGAATAGGATATAGATTCACACTTTTAAGCTTAACGCATGATTTAATAATAAAAAAAGGAGAACTCTCCTAACATGCCCAAACAACCTTCCAGATATTAGCATGCATAACACGTCGGACTCTACTGGACACGACTTATGACTTCCTATTTATACATGTACTTTACACAGTAAATACTACATTTTTCGTTGGACACTAAATAGATACTAAATACGTGAACTATCAAACACTTGGACAAGGCACGAGACAACAAGGTCTCACTCATTGGCTTGAGATGTCAAGATAGCACCTCATGTTATGTTTTACAAATGATTTATAAATGTGATTCAAGAATGATGACTATGACTATGTCTATGTTAAATCCAAGATTTTAACTTATGATTACAAACCCCAAGTTATTATGTCATGTTTAAATGGCTATAACGTGGCCATAAGTGCCGATATTGATTTAAAAATGATGTTTAAGGGTCATAAGAGCCAAGCTATATAGCACATATCAAACATTAACTGCTTCTGTTGGACGATATAAGGCCTACATAATGGTAATACACATATACTTTGAAATGAAAGCTGGCACATGCCAAACATTAACTGGTTTCCGTTGGACGATATAAGGCCAACATAATGGTAATCCACATATACTTGCACTATTGAAGTGAGGTATGACCAAGTAGTAGGTTACAATTAGTTTGTCATATGATCATAAAGGACGCCATTCAATTATCTTGGCAAATATCAGCTCAAAGTTGTGATCATAGAGTATAAAGTCTGATATGTAAACTATTGTTGATCATTCACGGGATATTTGGTCTCTATAACTCTTATTGAGGCATAAGATCTAATAGTTTTTACTAGTGAAGGTTTGTGGGGCATTCAATGAAAGACTGTTGTTTGCCAAGTGATGTCCCCGGACCTACACCTGGTCATTCATTAGTAGCCAAGCAAAGGAGCTACAAGTACTTGGATTACCTTTTGTGAAGTGAAAAGTGTTGATCCTTCGGAGAATTCCATCTTATGCTACACACTATTGAAACGGAAGATCGGGAAACGGAGCTTGGAGTTGATCCGGGAAGCCTTGGACATCAGGCTTTAGCTGCATATTTTGTACTTCAGGTAGACTACCGTGATTACGGGATGCAAACCGCCATCGCGAGGAATTGGGAGCTCGTAGGGCATCACAATTACGATGTTACTGACGTTAACGGAGAGAAGGACTCCTAGTTGACTTTCCTATACTAGAGCATTGTGAATGCGAAACACTAAGCACGAATGCAGAGAAGGACTTTCCAGCACCATATCACAATAGCGATACATTTGACCGCAATAACCCTAAACAAAAGGAGTAGGTCATGTTCGTTCAGTTTGAGGGAAAATTACGTGGTTGATTGGTTAGTCAATCAAATTTCATAGTTTATCCTTAAGAGCTGGAGGTTCTTTGTATGAAACTTCAATATTGAAGAACGCATGAATAGTGAAGATTGTGCTGCATCTAGGGGTGGAAAATGGGAACACTGGTATATTTGACCGCAATAGCCCTAAACTAAAGGAGTATGTCAAGTTAGTTCTGGCTGAGGGAAAATTACGTGGCTAACGTAACGTACATCAAATATCGTAGTTTATCCTTAAGAACTGGAGGTTCCTTGTGTGAAACTTAAATGTTGAAGAACGCATGCTATGGGTAACGAATAGTAAAGATTGTGCTGCATCTAAGGGATTGCAAATTGGCTATTTGGACTGTATTTGAGCAAGTTAAAATGAACTGACTTAATAAATGTGTCATTGCCAAACCCTATGTAGAGTTTACTTGGGCTAAACTGGGTTGGATCAAAATAAGCTAAACAATAAGTTTTAACCCAACCCGCCCAATTGACCCAAATATTTGCAATATTCTCAACTTTTACACAAGCATATATAAATATTCTCACATATATCAGTGATTTTTGTTTTTAGTTTTTGTAATCCTCATTCTTGGATGTTTTATGATGATGAAATTTTTTTCTCCTTCTTCCATGTTACTTGCTGTATTATGTTTTAAAATAAATGCCAATTCATGCCAAATGATTTCTTTTGTCAACTTAGATTTAGAACTTTTTTTTTTTTTGATGACATGGGAACCCGTAGCCGCTACCCTTTGAGTGCGCACAGGGTAAACCCAGCTCCTGTGCAATAGCTCGCAAACCACACATGAGAGGTAACCCGCACTTTATTGATAGTTCTTTATCTTATAATACTAACAAAAATCAGAAAAATAAAAAGTAACAGAAAATTAGAACTCTTGGTAAAATTGCATAAGCATTAAAATAAGCATTTTAGCATGAAATAATTAGGCAACACGACGTAGAAATATTATCTAAACAAAATGAATAATTGGGAAGTGTCAATGAACATTTAGAAAATGTAAAAGGGCAATTGCTATTGACGGGTCAGTTTGGGCTTAAATTATGGTTTGCTTTGGGTTACTACAAATAAATGGCTTTAGTTGGATTTTGCACAAACTTGATCATTAATCTATATCATGTCCAACCCATTAAAACTTGAAGGATTGGGTGGATCAAATGGGTTTGGATTGATTTTGTCACCTCTAAGAGCAACTGAACTTTCAAAAGTGGCTAATGACACTCTGGGACCTATCTTAGGGTTATTTAAGGCATTTTATGTAATAATTGAGCCTTACTATTAAATACTCCAAAATCTAGCTTATTTTGATTAACTTGTTATGAATTTGGAGATTTAACTTGTGAGATTTGAAGCTGATCTTGGATTTTCAAGAAGTTAGCTTTCTCCCGAGGATTCTAGTAGTTTTAGGTGCTTATTTGATTGTATTACAAGTGATTACGGATTTCTAATTCTAATTATTACTACTATTTATTAGATATTGTGTCAAGCTTTCTAATCTTTTAGTTGCTTTCTTAGATTAATCATTCAGTTTTGATCTTTTATGTTATCACCTTGGTATCAGAGCTTGGACTAGTGTATATTTTTACGTACGTTGTCTAGTTCAAATTCGAAAATCACAAATATTAGTTGGAAACATTTGTAAGAGTTAACGTTTAGAGTTGATTGAAGTTCATCATGCATCGAATTTGGGTTGAAAATTTGTACATGCACTAGTTTCCCACAATGAATTGAAGCTGACACCCATGCGAACTTCCCCAATCGGGACATCAATACTTTGATTGCAACTGTGAAAATTCAACCTTTAAGGGTGGTTTGAAGCATTGCTATGAAAATTTGTAGCCACAACTAGTATTAAAGTTTGGGCAATCGAAATCCAACCATGATGACGAACTATGGCCACGAAGCAATATTGCTCCGCAATCATAAGGAACATTTCACAATAGCAAAAAGATAATTCCACCAAATTTCGTGATCGCGACAGGCAAACCAAGACAGCGCAAGGTGCATCAGATAACCTGCACTAGAAATTTGCAATTCAACACATTGCCTTTTTTTCAAATCTATGATTTATCACTCCTTTTCAGTTTCTTCGGTTATTCTAAGGTAGTTCACATTTAGTAATTTGTCCTGCTTGTCTTTTAACTATTTCTTGAGCGTTATTGCTCTTTTTTGTACTAATTTTACTTAATATTTTTTATGTTAATTTTCGATTGGATTTGGCTTTAAATTTTTCGTTCTGCTTAAACATAAACTCACTCCATCCCAAAGATGGAAGGAACTTAATGTGAAGCTTGCAGCTTGAATATGGAGGCAATTTTGAGATTTTACCATTTGAGCGGAAAAAGACTTAAGTGAATGAGATCAAAAGAGTGAACAAAAGTCAAAACTTCAAGAATAATACACGAGTGATTGAGTGGTCATTGAATTGGAGTATATACACTCATTGGTAAGAATTTGTTATTAATAATTTGCTTGCTCGTTTTCAAGTATAACTGAGGTGAAGAACAAAAATCAACTTCTAGTGGTAAACAATCCTTAAGTGATGTTATGGGAGCTCTTATAAAATTGAATGGAAAATTTGACAACATGAACCAAAGGATGAACCATTTGGAGGAGAGTGAAGTTACTCCTTGAGTTGGCACCACTCCTCTTAACCTAAACCAAGGAGCTGACACACGCATGACTCCGACTATTTTCCCACCCCACCGCCACCCCACCAAGTACATTGAGTGTTGCAACAAGATCAAATCACCCATGTTCAAAGAGATGAACCCTTGCAAGGCTACCGGACCTTCATCCACCATCACCACACCATCCACAACCACAACCTACCAACAAGCTCCTTATTAAAAAAAACCCACAACAACCGCAGTACCAGCAAGGCTTCATTTGCTTCTAGGCTTACATTGACAATATCATAGAGAAGCAAAGCATGATGGAAAGATAACTAGTATTCTCTTGTTAAAGATGAGCGAAAATTCACTCTTTTACCTTTGACTTCACTAAAATTTAGTGAGGATTACAAGAAAATAAGGGAATTAGAGAAGAGCAAAAAGTGAGCAAGAGAGAAAAAAGTGAGAAAGGTGGCGCATGAGAAGAGGTAAGAAGTAAGAATATGAAGGAAAATGAGGGATAATTTTCACCTTTACGACATGATGGTGAATTTAGAGGAAAATAAAAGGTGACTTTGTTGGTTAGTCATTTACTTGAATGAGGTTGAGACAACCGTTTTATTATACTTCTTATGTATAAAGATTTTTTTTTTTACTATTTTGAATTGACCCTTTCTTTGCCTTGTATTGCTTTACTATTTTGTAAGACTACGAGATATCTTTTTTTTTTTTTGAAAACTAATTATGAAGTTAACTTTCTTGGCGAGTTGCCAAGGAAGCTACCACCTTTGAGGGGAATATAGCATTAAATTGATATTGTTCCAGGCTCTCAACTTCCAAATCAAGTTGCATATAGGAGCACCCCGGAAGCTACAACAAGTTGCAAAAGCAACTTGACGATCTTCTTAAGATGGAGCTAGTGAGAGAAAGCTTAAGTCGTCGTGTCGTGCTCGTGATCCTAGTGCCAAAGAAGGATGGAATTTGGCTAATATGTGTTGATCATATAGCTATCAACACAATCATAGTAAAGTACCGTCACCCTATATCTAAGCTTAATGATTTACTTGATAAGTCAAATTGTTCTAACATCTTTTCAAAAATTGACTTGACAAGTGGATATCATTGAATTAGGATGAAACCTGGTGATGAGTGGAAAATTGCCTTCAAAATAAAATTTGATTTGTATGAAATATTGGTAATGTATTTTTGACTTTGTAGTGTACCTAGCACTTTTATGCGTCTTATGAACCATGTGATGAAACTTTTCATTAGCTAGTTTGTTATTGTGCACCTTGATGATATTTTGATGTATTCTAGATGAATTGCAGAACATGTTGAGCATCATAGGTACAAGAGACAACAGTAACTGCGGAAAATTAATACGATAATCGACGTATCAGAGACAACATATAGTAACAGAAAATAGAAGTACAAGAAACTACAAATATAGTATTATGCCTACTAGAATGGAAGGATGTACGAGACAACGCTCTACTATCTACTAATCTTCTATCCTAACCCGCATCTTTCATAACCTCCTATCTAAGGTCATGTCTTCAGCAAGCTGCAACTGTATCATGTCCTCTTTAATCACTTCTTCCCAATACTTCTTCGCCCTACCTCACTACTAAAAAACATTGGAAAAACCGGTGGATTCCATCGGTTTTTTCAATAAATTTTTTGAATCTTTTTTTTTAAAGAAAACCAACGTAATTCCGTTGGTTATTTTTTGCGCACAAATTATTATTATTTTTTATATTTTTATTCTACAATAAACCGACGGACTCCGTCACTTTTTTTTTAATATAAAAAACGACGAACTCCGTCGGTTTTGGAGCTCAAAACTGCAAGTTAAGAGTATAAATTAAAACAATGGAAGTATTTGATCAAACAACATGAGTGGTCTAGTGGTAAAGTTGTTCAATGCCAGGTTACATACCAGAGTTCGATTCCTTGTTTGCTACATTTCATTATTTTATTTTCAAAAAAAAAAAAAAGACGGAGTCTGTCGGTTTTTTTTAAAAAAAAATATATATATTTTACATAACCGACGGAGTCTGTTAGTTTTCCATCGGTTTGAGAAAGTGACACGACCTAAACCAACGACCCATATTTGGTCGGTTTTTGGTCGGTTTTCACTGAAAAACCGACGCAGCAGTCCGTCGGTTTTGGCCGTCGATTTTGGGCAGTTTTTTAGTAGTGTATCTACCTATGCTGAAACCATCAATAGCCAACCTCTCACTCTTCCGTACTGGGGCCTCCATGCATCTCCTCTGTACATGCCCGAACTATTTCAACCTCACTTCCCACATCTTGTCCTCCACTGATGCCACTCACACCTTGTCCTGGATAACTTCGTTTCTAATCCTATCTTTCCTAGTAAGCCCACACATCCATCGCATCATCCTCATTTCCGCAGCCTTCATCTTCTAGACGTGAGATTTCTAGACTGGCTAGCACTTCGCCCCATACAACATAGTAGGTCTAACTACTGCTCTATAGAGTTTGCCTTTAAGTTTTGGTGGCACCTTCTTATCACATAAGACTCCGGAGCCGAGCTTCCATTTCACCCACCCTCCCCCAATATGGTGTGTGACATCATCATCAATCGCCCCATTTCCTTGGATAATGGATCCAAGGTACTTCAAAACTTCCTCGCTTTTGTATGGCTTGTGTCTCAAGCCTCACTTCCACGCCCACCTCATGCTCTACATCACTAAACTTGCACTCCAAGTATTCTGTCTTGGTGATGTTCAACTTAAACCTTTTGGACTCCATAGTCTGTCTCCAAACCTCCAGCTTAGCATTAACTCCGTCGCGGATCTCTCTATGTAATAACTTAGCCTTAGTATAAATACTTTAAACCCTAGCTTGTCTTAATTAGCTTGTTATGAATTTGGAGATTGAGTTTGAGAGATTTGAAGTTGACCTTGGAGTTGCTCTTGAATTTGGCTTATGATTTGCAAGAGATTAGCTTCCTCTTGCAAACTCTAGTAGCTTTAGGTGCTTGTTCAATGGGTTTAAGCGTGATTTTGGATTTCTAATTCTAGTTGTACTACTGATTTATCAAATATTGTATTTAACATTTTATCTTTTTACTTGCCTTCTTAGATTAATCCAATCTTATTTGTTATCACTATAGTTGAAAAATAAGGTTAAAAGTAAGTTTTCAAATTGATTGGATGTGTGTATTCCCAATCGTATTGTGTAGATCCTTGCGTATCACATGCATAAAAAATAAAAATAAAAAGTGAACTCCAATCAACCCAATAGATAAATACCAAACCTGCACCGCTGAAAAATCATTTACCCTCTGTTTGGATGGTTGTTTCTTGTGGTTCATTAATGTACAGTATGGTATGGTACAATATAGTATTGTATTGTATTGTACTGTATTAATGAACACAATGTTTGGATAGACTGTATCGTTTGTTGTGATTTAATACCATTTGTATTGTTTGGTTTGACTGTATGGTATTATATAATAACTTGTAAGTTTACTAAAATACCTTTAACTCTTAATTAAAAATTAGTTTATATCTATTAATAAAACTCAGGTAGAGAATAAAATAGAAACTTTAAAAAATAAGTAGGTAGTGAGTGAGGGTGGTGGAGGGGTGGGTGGGATGAGGGTGGGGGTAGTGGTGGTGAGGGGTAATGGGTGGTTGTGGAATGAGGATGGGTGTAGTGGGTGGTAGGGTGGGGTTGGGTGGTGGTGAGGGGTAGTGGGTGGTGTAGGGGTGGATGGTAGGGTATAATGGAGAAATGAAATATGTAACCACGGAAAAATCATCAAATCTGTGGTTACAAAAATTGGGACTTTTCATGGTTATATAACCATGGGATGAACCGCGAGTTTACAACACCATACCATATAATTTTAAAAATAATGGAAACAAACATAGTTTCATACAAAACTATACATTAATGAACCATGGGAAACCACCATCCAAACAGGGGGTTAGTCAATTAACGTGTCACTACAAACTAGTCTTCCAGACGACTGAACACGTATCAGATAAGTGAGTATAATCTAGTGCTGAATAGGAAATTATATAATAATCAATCAGATTGAGATAAAGTATAATAATAAGTGCATTAAAATGAAAAAACCTGTTAGTGTTGGAGAATTCGTAGAGTTTGCCATTGTTGGAGAAGATAACAACAGCAACATCAACATCGCACAGTATAGACAGTTCTTTAGCTTTCTTCAATAGACCTTTCCTTCTTTTACAAAAAGCAACTTGCCTACAGCTTTTCTCTTTGATTCTCTTTATTTCTACCTTCTTTCTCCCCATTATCTGCTTAGTCGAAGCAAAGCCCTAATCCAAATTTTCCTATTTTTATCATACAGTTTACAATTTATGCTCTCCCCACTTCAAATCTCAAGGGTCCCCTGTCCATCTTTTCTTGATTTCTCTCTCTCATTTTCTATTTTTATTTTTTCATTTCAAGTGCTCTCTGTTTTTACTGGTAAGTAATTAGTCCAAGTCGAATGGACAACTCAAAAGGGGGAAAAAGATGACTGGATGACAAGTGGGCTTAATACGTGGCAATAAATAGGGAGAGGGGTGGTTTGGCTCAAATACAAGATAATACATGGATTAGTAATACACGAATCAGTAATATCGGAATTATTTTTTGTTGGGTGTTTAGTCTATTGCACTAAAATTAGACACAAAAGATATCATTTGAATTTTTTTTTGGTATAAAATTAAAAAATAATTTGTTACATTTGTACTATCGGATCGAATGCTTGACCTTTATAGATTTCTTGGAACAAAACAAAGATAGGTTTGTCATTTTAATTTCCACCGTGATAGTGGTATAAGATAATATACTCTTTGGTGTATTAAATAATCCAGATATTACATGTCCCAAATGTCAACCAAACATGACACAAAATAATACCATATATAATAATATGAGGGGTTGTTTGGTTCGCGGACTAAGGGCCTGTTTGGAAAGTCACCCATGTAATTTGTTAGACAAAGTAATTACTTGTTTAGGTGGGAATTGAGTGTAATAGAGAGGGTGTAATTACACGTCGTAATTTTTTTTTTTTTAAAACCATATGACATGGTATTTAATTTAGTCACGCCGTAATTATAGGATTACTTTTTAATTTTCTTTTCTTTTTTAATTTACTTTATTTTTATCATTTTAACTTCTTTTTTATTGTTACTTTTTAATTATTTTTATTTTTAATATATATATGTTTCTATTTATATTATTTATTTTTCATTTCTTTTTTGTTGTTTTACTACGTATGCTCCCCACTTCATATCTCCATGGGTCCCTTCGAACATCTTTTCAAGATTTCTCTTCTTTTTTGTTTTCTTTTTTTCTATTTTCATTTCAAATTCTGCTGTTTTTACTTATTAAGCAGGCGTTTGGACATACAATTTGAAATTATGAGATGGAATCAGTGTTTGGACATGCATTTCACCAAGCATCTTATGGGTTAAGTTTATATCTTATAAAAAAAAGATTCATTAGTTGGTAGATATTTTTAACAATTACTCCCACCAAGCATTTACCAACCTTTATTTATATCTACCATGTGGGAGGATTATATTAAAGAATAGTTACATTACTATTCATGTTGAATTTTCTTTTTTATTGAACTAAAATTTGATCAATTGATGTTGTATTTTTTAGAAAAGTCTTCTAATAGCGTATTAATTTTGTTATGAACTATGACTTGCTCATTTGGTAAGATTGTATAAGAATTGAAAATATTTTGATAGTTTTCACAACTTGTGGGATATGTCTAAGAAAAAATACAACTTAAAAAATCTAAATTGCATGTCCAAACATGATTTCAAATCATGGTTTCATCTCATAGTTTCAAACCATATCTAAACGGCTCCTAAGTCCAGTGGACAACTCAAAGGGGGATAAAGTTGACTGTATGACAAGTTGGCTTTAATACGTGGCAAAAAAATTGAGAGAGCAACACCACGGGCCGTTGGTCGGTGGATTAAATTATCGCGGAATTTTAACTCTGGGATTATAATTGTTGGAATAAGTGATCTCTTTTAGGTGGGATAAAATAAATTTCAAGTTTGATAGGACAAGTGGATATTGATGATTAAATTTGGGAGTAAATTTATAATGTTTTTGGTTGACAGTATAAATTTATCCCAACCAAATACAGTATAAATTTAGTATCAAAATTAATCATGAGATATCCAACCTTATCCAATGTACCAAACAATCAAGATAAATTTATATAGTTAACCAAATATAGTACTCCCTCCTCCCAATTTATATGATGCAGTTCGCTTTTCGAGAGTCAAACAAGTAAATCTTTGACCATGATTTATTCAAATGCCCTTTCAACATTTAAATTGTTAATTATTGTGACTTATAATACTTTTTATATAGTTTTTAAATATGTAAATTGTTCTTCAAAAAACTTAAAGATTATATGTCCGAATTCACGATCAAAATAAATAAGTTTGACTCTTGAAAACCGA
Organism: Lycium barbarum; assembly: GCF_019175385.1. Lineage (NCBI taxonomy): Eukaryota > Viridiplantae > Streptophyta > Magnoliopsida > Solanales > Solanaceae > Lycium > Lycium barbarum. Next base: position 118,194,515 of record NC_083343.1, on the reverse strand, counting down.
ACTACATACATCATATAAATGGTATAGATGGAGTATAAATTTAATCCTAAGAGATTTTACCTTATCCAACGTATCAAACGACACCCGAGATAATTATGTGATGGGCTGACGCTAATGTAGTACTCGGGTAGTGTAATTGATTGGTAATTGGGAGTTTAATACTTGTTTTTCTTTGGTCCAATGAAAGAAAAGATAGTTGAATTACATACTTCCAAATTGCTTCCTCCATACAGAAAATAACAAACTGTGATTAATGCAAAAACAATCTTCTATATCGAATCCTCCCTTAATTTTTACGTAAGCTCACTATATATCAGTTAACAATCGTGATTAGTTTACTGCGACTTTTTGTCTCTTCGAAATGGGAATTTGAATTAGCTAAGATTTCAACGTATTAAATAATTGGATTTTTACTTGTAAGTACTAAGTAGTTACTTTTTATAGCTATAATTCATTTAACTCATTTTTTTTTAAAGGAAAATGATCAATTTTGTTCTTAAATTATTCGAAATGTGATAATTATTCTCTAATGCATTTTTTACCTAAATTGCCGTTAGTCAAGTAGTTAAAAAGTATCCTCTTTTTTAGATTTCATAAAATAAAATACATGAAAACTTTTTAGGAGGGGTGGAACTTTATTTTTACACAACTTTTCTTAACAGGCTAAAAAAATTACCATGATTCAGGGATTAATAATTTTTGTGCACAATCCATTCATACATTTGTCAAAATAATATAGGCACCAAATAATCTAGTGATTAATAATCTCTGTGCATGATCCTTATTATAATCTTTCCATAGTTTTATCTATGTATCTAAGCACCCTCTAGAGTGGATGAGAAACTTGGCTTAGGATAGAACCAACTTCAATTAGTCAACCAAATTATAGCCTTAAACAAACTTGTCGATTTTGATATTTCTCAGGATGAAAAATTATGAGTATCGACCTACTGGTTGTACCCCATCCCCCGAGTGAATGAGGTGCAAACCCACTACTCTAGCTGTGGAACATGTTGAGGTCCCGTTCGTGATCGTGGTCAACAAAAAAAATCTTTCCGTGATATTAATTATTAATCAAGAAAAATCACTACCAAGCAGGGGCGGAGCAGGTAGGCTTCAGGGGTTCATCCGAACCCTCTCGGCGAAAAATTACAGTGAATATACAAGATTAATTTTTTTTTTTATGTATATATAATAGATGTTGAATTCCCTTGGCTTCTTCGTGTATTTACTTCTTCATATATTTGAACCACGTAGGCGAAAATCCCGGCTCCGCCACTGCTACCAAGAGGGGGAAAAAAGGATGAGAAGCAAACTTTAGGATATCAATCTTCGAATAACGTAACAGCTCAACCTACTATATTCTTCGTGCCCGATTTTATAACGCGTCTCTAAGATTTAAGGTTTACAATTCAGACTGTTCAAACATTATGAACAATTGCCCAATATTAAAATCAACATAACTCGTTCGTGGTGGTTGAGGAAAAAATATATTGGGCATATTGTAGTTGAAAAGAACAGAATTAGGCGCAAAGCTTGACCCCAAATTAGTATAGAAGTATTTATATCAGTTTTACCCTTTAACATATATTGATTCTTTTATGCATTGATCTTACACCTTTTTATTTTGTTGATACACGTTTAGTTCAAACAAAATATATATATATATATATATATATATATATATATATATATATATATATATATTATATTTAAGGGGCAATGCAAAGATTTTGTAGTCCTTAGTTGGATCTCAACCATTTAGTTGTGTGCTTGCTAACAAAAAGGATTTTCTCTTTCAAATCTACCCTTGTGAGTGGAATATGTACCATAACTTTTTTGGTCATATATTTAGCCCTACTTTATTCCTTTATTTTTTAGGTTGTCACATTCAATTTGGTAAATATAGTAAAGTTTGAGACCCTTTAAAATGCTTAAAAAGTTGTGAATAGTAATGATGTCATCTAAAAGAACCAACTTTTCATAAAGATGAATACATAATAGTACTCCCTTTGTCCCAATTTATGTGGCACCGTTTGACTAGATACGGAGCTCAACCCATTTGTGAGCAGGGAGTTTGAGACTTTTGAAATTTGTGGTCCAAAACAAACTTTAGATATTAGTGTGGTTGTAATTCACTTCAAAAAGTTAAATTGTTTCTAAATGTAAAAAAAATGACATTCTTTTTTTGACAGACTAAAAAGAAAAGTGTGCCGCGTAATTTAAATTGTACATAGGGAATAGTAACTTTGAAGAGCTCACTTGGTATTGAGAGAGAACTATGTAAATGATGTTTTCACTTTGTAAATTTTAGGATTATAATTAGATTTATCCTGATCTTATCTCTTAATAATCTTTTTATTTTGAAAATATAAATTAGCTATGATATTTTAACATAATTTTGTATAGTAAAGAAAATCAAAATTGATCGTTCAGAATAATAAAAGCGAGAAGGAACAAAATTATTAGGTATGTCGTGGCATTGAGACATGATTTACTTATTAGAATTTAGTTGATCTTAACATTATTGGATTGATAGCATATTTATAATATTATTATGACGTAATTATCAAAATAATATTTCACTTAGATTTTAAAAAAAGATTGGAAAATAAAAATGTCATTTCCTCACATTAGGCGTGGGCGTTCGGTTTTTCGGTTCGGTTTTATCAAACTTCGGTTTGGCTATTTCGGGTTCGGGTTTTTGAAGGTGGACACCAAACACCGAACCAAACTAGTTCGGTTCGGTTCTTTCGGTTTCGATTTTTTAAAGTTCAGTTCAGTTCGGTTTCGGTTTTTGTCAATTCGGTTTTTTTAATATAAAATTAGAAGAGATTCCATTGACACTAATTCATATGCTCAAAAACAATAAAACATAAAACTGATAAATTGAAATCAAAATCAAACAAACAGGATACACAAGAACAGAAAACTATAATCATGACGTAGGATTACTAGGTGTTATATACATACCGTAAGAATAATTAAGAAAACACATAAAAGGTATACATTAATCCTAAAGAGACATCCTTGTTACCTTTCTTTGTTAAGAATATTTGATTTTTTCAATTGAAGTGGAAAATTAGGGATACAAATGCAAAAGAGGACTTATTACAATTGGGTTTTTTTTGCTTTAAACTTAATGGGCCTGGACTATTTTAATTTTTTTGGGTAATGTATTAAATTTCGGTGCGCGTTCGATTTTTCGGTATTTATGCCCAACGCTCACATGCATCTTTTGAAAAGAAAAAGAAAGTTTAAATTAAGAAAAATAGCAGTTTTTCATATTTTGTATATTTAATTAGAATTAGCATATATTAATATCATTTTAAAGTGTCAATTTTTAAAATTTTAAATTTTATCTTATTTACAAGTAAATTCACCAATTTCTCAACAGAAAAATAAATGTAAAATGTATGGTTTGATAATTTTTTGTTGAACCAAATTATATATTATTATTTTTTTTTTTTTTTGTAAAAAGTAATTTATAGTTCATAAAATATGATTTTTACTAATAACCACCAGTCCTTCTAGCACTTTTTTTTTTGGGTTGAGATTTTGCATTGAATCTTAGTTTTTCTGGTGCAATAGCTTTTAGTATATTATGGTATCAAAGCTTTTCAAGAATTAATATATTAGGATCTTTAAAAATAAAAAAGAATTTTTAAGGTTTATTCAGTGTTCTTAATTAAGTGGAGGAAAGAGGGAGGGATAGTAACTGTGTCCATTAAGTGATCGGCTTCTTAATCTATTTTTAATAACTTTTAACCTTTTTAATAATTTTGTAACTTTTGAATTTTTATATTGTTATTTATCTTTTTTAACTCTTAAACCATTTTAGCTTAGCTAAACATAGGCTTTTTACGGGTATCAATATGATATCTTTTTAAGAAAATAATGTAAGAATTTGTGGTGAAGAATTAAAAGGATCCTTTACTTATCGAAATCTTAGCTGAAAAATAATAGATTTCTTTGAATCACTATGAAGAAGAAGCAAAACACAATGGTCGACTACTCTTGTAGTCAGTTTAGAATTATTTTAAATACTTCCAACTACATTAGTTTACAATAGATCAAATTATCTTTTTTCTAATTAAACTATTATAAAATTTTCTATATTGATCTTGGGCCCGGGCTCAGCACGGGCTTCACAAGACAAGTAGGGTCTATAAAGAATTCTCAAAACACACAACCGAAAATATTTTAATTCAAAATAAAAAAAGTTGAATAACTTTCGGTCTATCAATATAATCCGCTTTTCAATTATAAAATTCCTCGTAGCTCAAAGAGGTAAAAACAGAGAACACTCGCATTATATGCTTTACTTAATCCAAACAAAACAAATTCCAACGGAAATGAGAAAAAGGAAATCTGCATCATAGTACTCTCCATAAATAAACAAAGAATCCTGTAATAATAGTATTCAACAATAAGAGTATATTAATACAAATAAATCAACAATAGTTACGACTACCGCCACTGGTAAAAGCCAAAAATAAAAAGAATTAACAAATATAGTGGAAAATAAACCCTCCATCAATTCTGGTGAATGAAAATGCAAAATATTTCACAGACCAGAGATTTAAAGCATCAAAGCAGCAGCAAAAACAGCTGTATTTATACGAGGGAATATGGGGAAATTAAATTTTATTTTAGTAAGTCGGTTTAGCTTAAGAAACAATAAGCTGATTTAAAATAAGGAGTGTGGACTAATCATTAGTTGGCAACTCAACGACAGAAGAAGAAAAAGAGGAACTGTGAGCTGTGAACGAGTCCAACCTGATTATATTTTTCTTTGCATGTGAAGAGATAAATTTCTCTAGACAAAAATTGTTTGAATGTTTCTTTGTACTAGGGGTGTTCATGGTTCGGTTTGGGTCGGTTATTGGTTAAAACCATAATCAAACCAATTTAGTCGGTTTTTAAATGTCTAAAACCATAACCAAACCAAGTAAAATAATAACCACCGGTTTGGTTATTGTCGGTTTGGTTCGGTTTGGTTCGGTTTTTCGGTTTATGACTAGCCGTGATAATTCAAATATTCTCTCTCTACATTCTTCAAATTTCTTATGAAACTCTTTTTTCCTCATAGCCCACAAGGGTGAACTTTGCTGCATATTGAGGGAAAGACACGCTGTTAGCAAATTAGGTGGACCAAACTTGCAACGCAGTTTAGATTCAAAAGAACAAGTCAAACAGAGTTTTCAAAATATAAACAACCCTTATGCTTATGACTTATTAGAGTTGGGCTTGGATTGTTGGACATATTCTTTTAAGACATGGGCCTTAAAAATAAGTAGACCAAAATTAAATTAATAATTAAAAGGTATAAAATATCTTTAATTATTTATGAAAAGCTAATATTATACATATAAATAATTATAAATTTTATGTATATAATTATCGGTTCGGTTCGGTTATTTATTCGGTTATTTTTTACTATAACCATAACCCAACCAAATATTATCGGTTTTTCAAATTTAAAACCAAACCAAACCAAACTAAACCAAATGTCGGTTATTTTATTCGATTTGGTTAAATTTTCGATTTGGTTTTGATTTTAATCAAAACTGTGAACAGCCCTACTTTGTACTACTACTTGTTTTTTATTTGAAATACTCTAGATCTTTATAAACTCTTCTAAAAAGCTTTTCTGAATAACATTTTCCGAAATTTTTGTGAATACAAGCTATGACAGATGTTTAATTATTGGCAAACATTATGGTTGCCGTTTTGATTAGCACGTTCTAGTCTAGTCTAGTCTAGCTGGGGTTTTAAAATTCGTTTATGTGTTGGCCACCTCAAATGCGGGAAACTTCCGGTTAATCAGTATAAAGCGCTTGTGGTCAGGCGTTGTCAATGGTTCCTCAAAACCTAACTACATTGGAGGAAATAAATTTCTTAATTAGAATTATAGATTTCTGAATAAATATATCCAATCGGATAATTAAATAGATTTTTAGTTTTATTAAAATAAATGCTCACTCCGTCCAATTTAATTGTCTTACTTTTCTTTTTGATCCGTCCCAAAAAGAGTGTCTTTTTTTATATTTAGTAAGTTGACAATTCAAACATCAAATTTTAATACATTATACATATTTTTAGTTTAGGACCACAAGATTCAAAATTCTTTTTGTTTTCTTAAACGGCAAAGGGCCAATATACCCATGTACTATGAGAAAAAGTTTAAATATATCACTCGTTATACTTTGGTTTCAAATATATCCTGCCATTTTACTATTGATTCAACGACATTTGATGAGGTGGATGCCATGTGGCATGCCACCTCAGCGCCCCTAACCCATTTTACCCGTCCCCTCTATTTATTCTTCCACCAATAAAATTTTCTTCCCCTCCATCACCATAACCGCCACCATGACCACCTCTTCAAATTCCAAGCAGATATGCAGCCTCCGACAGGAGGGATAAGAAAGTGATTTGTACTAAACAAATTTATGAGTAATTTTTTTTTTGCATAACATGTTTGAAAATAACAAAGCATTATTTTGTTCGCCTTGGGATAGGATGATGAAAAAGGCTGTATGCAATAGATAATTAACACCCGAAGTCTTTTAACTCCCAAACTTTTTTACTATTCTTATTGAAACTAAATTAGTTTTGACATTTTGAATAGCAAGACACGAGATATTTCAATAATCTTGAGTTGTTAACTATCATAAAGTATCAACATATATTTTATCTTGTATAATTTATAATTCTTATTGAATATGTACTTAATTTTAATAAACTCAATCCTTAAGTCTTGTCTTCATTAATATTATCCACTACTGTCGAGTAATAGGACGGATCTCTATTTTAACTGTTTTTTATATTTTCTTGAACAACAAAAATGTTTAGAAATTAATTGTTTTCTCTATTTTAACTGTTTTTTATATTTTCTTGAACAACAAAAATGTTTAGAAATTAATTGTTTTCTTATAAGTTATAACAACTTCTCGTGATTAGTACATGATGTTTTAAACAAAGTAGCAAAAATCAATTGAATTATATCTATACTAAAGAAAATATTATCAGGATAATTTTAAAAAAAATTAATTATATAAAATAAAACTACTAAAGAATTAGTCCCTTTAACACGGAAACTACATGACCGCCTATTTCTCAATTATCGAATTCCTCGTCGCTCGAAGAACTAAAAAAAGACGTCACTCGCATAATGGGTGTGGTCTGTATGGAGGACAAAATTTTGGAAAACATTCTCTAATAAAAAATAAGTTAGTTCTTCAAAATGAGGAAAATGACTTTCCGATGGAAGCAAGAAAAACACGTGCCACATGTGTTCTCCCCAAATTCCAACATAGCTCATCTTCACCTCTACTCCACCCCCTCATCTTTCATAATATTTGTCTTGATTATATACTTTCTAAAACAATAAATTTACATAAGGACTAAACTCAAGAAAATAAGTAATAAACCCGGTAAATTTTCTTTAAAAAATTTCGTGGTACCAAACACACCCTATATGCTTGCTTAATTTAATAAAAACAAATTTCAAGGGAATTGAGAAAGAGGAAATCAGAATCGTAGTGCTCTCCATTAAATAAACAAAGAATCCCGTCAACAATAAGAACATGCATCAATACAAATAAATCAACAGCGGTTACGCATACCGCCAAAGTAAAAAAGAATTAACAAAAAAGAGGTGGAAAATAAATCCCGGCGAATGAAAATGCAAAATATTTCACAGACCGGGGATTTAAAGCATGAAAGCAGCAGCAAAGACAGCTACAACAGCAGATCCGGCGACGGCGACTCTGTTGAAGGAAGCAGAGTTTGGTGATTCGGTAGGAGAACCCCCGGGAGTGCCGGCGATGGATGGAGGAGAAGCACCGCCGGAAGGAGAAGATGCCGGAGTGTCAACAGGTGTTGATGTAGTAGTAGAAGGAGGAGTCGCCACCGGGGCAGGAGAACTCTTTGGAGAAGCTGCTGGTGCTTGTGCCAAAGCTGATCCGGCTACAAACGCCAACATTAAAGCAATAATCACCTTTGAGTATGCCATTTTAGTTATTAAGACAAGCAGATTTTCCAGAAAGAAAAGATGGAAGAGGAGTAAATGGAAATATGAGTTGAATGATGCTTTTTTATTTTAAAACGATGATAAGAAACGATTGTATTTATAGGAGGGAAATATGGGCAAATTAAATTTTATTTTGGCACTCCAAAGTCCGGTTTAGCTAAAAAAAAAAAAAAAAAAAAAAACTGATTTACAATAGAGTGTGGACTAATAATTAGTTGGCAACTCAACGACAGAAGGAAAAAGAGGAGATGTGAGCTGTTGACCGAGTTCACGCTAGTTATATTTTTCTTACCGTGTGAAGAGATAAATTGCTGTAGAAAATTTTGTTTGAATGTTTCTTTGTACTTTTTTTTTTTTAATTTGAAATGATAGTTCTTAAAAAAAAAATCTACAGTAAAAAGCTTTTTTGATTTTCCAAAAAATTTGTGAAAACAAGCTAATGACAGACTTTTATTTATCGGTAAACATTGTGGTTACCGTTATGATTGGTACGTTCTAGCTGGCTGGGATTTTTAAAATTCGTTTATGTGTTGGCCACCTAAAAAGTGGGATCCCGCGGGGGGAGTGGAGGGTGGGTGGCGTAGCGAGGCCGTAAAGTATTTATTTGCACCTAGGTTTACAGTTAATTATAGTATTATAATTTATCACGGTAAAAATTAGATAACTTTTTGTAAACCGGTATATTGCGCTTACGGTAAGGGGTTGTCAATTTAATACACCCAACCGAGTATCAAATTAATTACTAGATTTTTTAAAATAAAATTGAAGGGTTTTATATAAATTTATAATTGTATCTAATAAGTAAATAGATTTTTAATTTTATAAATATAAGAAAAAATATTGAACCGCATTAAATAAACTTTTATATATATATATATATATATATTATTATTTTAAAATGACAAAATATTAATCTTTTTGCCCTTGGATATGAGGTGATGAAAACAACAACATGTCAAAAGCAATCAGTCAAACTTCCCAAACTTATCCTGCTATTTTTATTGAAACTAAACATTAGCACCTTGAGTAGCACGACAAAATGTATTTTAGTGATCTCAAATAACAAGCTATAATGTACGTATTAGATATCTTTTCTCTTGTATGGTTTAGATTTATTTTATTAAATACTTAATCTTACTAGACTCAGTTATTGAGTCGTACATCTTGCTTAATATCATCATCTTGCTTAATATCATCCATTATGTTACATAGGTTTCTTGTCTTTACTTACTTTGTTTCACTAAAGAATAATGGGATACATCACTAATCCGGTGGTTTTCTATATTTCCTTAATTTATCACCTTTAAATAATAAAATGTTAAGAAAAAACTTTTATCAAAATCCTATACAAGTATAAATAGAACTATGTTCTAATCTACTTGTCAATTTGACATGACGTTTTAAAATAAGTGATGAAAATTATCGATTCATATTTATACTAAAGAGAAATTAAGATGACGAGGACGGTTTTGAAACTTTTAATTTTAATTATATAAAATAGAATAATCGAGGAGGTAATAAGATATAAATTTTATAAAATAATCGGTGGAACCAAATCATATGAACTACATGACTGCTCATTTCTCAAGTATGAAATTCCTCGTAGCTCAAAGAGGAAAAAACAGAGATTATACTCATCGTTATATGCTTTGCTTAATTCAAACATAACAAATTCTAACGGAAATGAGGAAGAGGAAATCAGAATCTTAGTGCTCTCCATAAATAAACAAAGAATCCCGTAATCATATTCAACAAAAAGAATATATTAGTACAAATAGCTCAAAAACGGTTACGATACCACCACCAGTAAAAGTCAAAAGTAAAAAAGAATTAACAAAAAATTGTGAAAAATAAACCTTAACTCATCAATTCCAGTGAATAAAAATGCAAAATATCTCACAAATCAAAGATATAAAGCATCATAACAGCAGCAAAGACAGCTACAGCAGTAAATCCGGTGATGGAGACTCAGTTCAAGGAAGCAAAGGTAGGAGATGAGGTCAGAGAACCGCCGAGAGCGACAACAATGGATGGAGGAGAAGCACCATCGGAAGGAGAAGATGTCGGAGTGTCGATAGCTGGGGAGCCGGAGGAGATGTGATAAGTCGTGAATTTTAGGGCTTTTTACATTCACTACTTATACTTTTTGAGTAGTCTTTTTAAGTGTTTATTCGTGTTTTCATAGTGTTTTCGTGTGTTTTCAGATTTTGTGAGTCGAGGACAAAAGAGGGACAAAATGGAACAAAAGGAGCAAAAGAGCAAAAAGTTGCGGCAAATATGTGGCACCGCAAGTTGAACTTGCAGCCGCATCTTTTGCCCAGAAAAACGACAGTGAGCTGAACAAAGTACGTCAACTTGCTGTGCGAATGCGGCACCGCAACTTCAGAAATGCGACTGCATTTTCCAAGCCTGAACATCCAGTGAGCCAAGCAAAATGCGCTAATATGCGAAGCACATGCAGTACCGCAAATTCGATTTGCGGTCGCATCTTCAAGTGGACCAGGAAGGAATGCTGAGTGACTTGCGGTCGCAAACTCGTGTTGCGACCACAAACTTTGGTCGCAAGTCGTCAATTTGTTCCGAGATTTGACTTTTTGTCCTTCCTCTATAAATACTTTTACCTAGTGCTCTGTGCACATTATTGAATATTCCCCACTTTTACTTTCTAGTTGTCTTTTAGCATTGAGAGAGCTTTGAATACTATTTATTGTGGAAGCTTCTAAGAAGATTCTTCATCTTTTTGTCATCTTCTCCATTAACACTATTATAAGCTTTATGAATATTCACTTTGCTACAAATTTCTATTTAATTAATATGAGTAGCTAAACCATTTAGCTAAGGCTATGGGACCAAATGTGCTAGTTATGTGATTGGATTTTGTATTCAACCTCCATTTATGTGTAAAGATGTTTTTCTATGTACTTTTCAACCTTTAATGTCATTTAATGATGTACAACATTATTTGTGCCTAGTTAATTTTCCTTTGCCTGAGAAACAAAGGGAAAGTCAGGAAAAGAGTAAATAGCAAGACTTTGAGGCTTATAAACCTCATCTAATAACTTGAGCTAGAGATAGAAAAATTACTTGAAATAAAATGGGTGTTCATATTTTCCACATTCTAAGGCTTGAGAAAGCTTAATAATGATATTTATCAATTTGGTTGAGAAACTTTTGATAGACTCGAGTAGCCCATGTTTAATTACATCGACACAGATAAAGGAGTTGGATTGATACCCATTCGCATTACTTTCCATTGGAACCGCAGTCTTAGTCCCTTTACCAATAGTTTACATTTTATAACAAAAACTCGTAGACATTAATGATCAAACTTCAAACCAATTATTATTATATTCCCCTCTCCCCTGAAATATAGACTAATAGTCGAGCGTTACAGTTAGCAAGTATATTTCTTCATTGTGTTCTCTGTGGGATTCGACCCAACCTTGTTGGGTTCTATATTTGACAACAACCGCTTACTCCTAATTTTAAAGGTATAATTTGGGCGTATCAAGATGCCAATGGAGAATCGGATGGAGAAGATCCAAAGGTAGGAGCATTTGAAGAAGCAACCCCTTTAGACTGTTCTATTCGTGCTTGAAAAACGACCCCATCGGGAGGGGTGTTGATGTAGTAGTATGAGGAGGAGTCGCTGCCAGCGGAGGTGATGCTACCGGCTAGAGAACTCTTCGGAGAAGCTGTTGGAGATGCTCCCATTGCCTGTGCCAAGGTAGATCTAGCGACAAACTAAGGGCGTCCCAAAAAAATTAATGACATAAGGCCAATTTTTAATCTGAGGCCTTAATATATACTTATACACGTACAAAAAAAAAATAAAAAATTAGTGTTGTTTTTCATTTTCTCATACTTCTTATTTAAATGTAGTATTCTTAAAGGACATAGAGCTTTTTTACTTCACATAATAATATTATTATTTATAATAGTAATGATTAATTTAAGTTAATAAGGTGTTAACCACTTGTTTTCAATACATTACCTTGGATGTTGTCATAAAATATTTCTTTATTAATATCAAGATTTGGGTAGTTTAGTTCAAATTTCTAAAATTATTTATGTTAGGAAGTAAGTATATTTTTCTTTCTTTCTTTTAGATATAAATTTTATACTTTTCTACAATTTTCAATATTGTCCGAGAGAAAAAATAAAATCATAAAATTTAGCATTAATTTTTTGAGGCGTCAAAATTTTAGGAGCCTAAAGCAAATGTTTTACTAATCTCAGTCTTAAGCCACCCCTACGACATACACCAACAAACATTCGAGCAATGATTACCTTTGAGTATGCCATTTCTAGCCTTTTGGAGAATGAGCTTTTCGAAAAAGTAAAGTTGAACAAGTTGAAACAGGTATAAGAGGAGGAACAACAACATCATATCAGATGAGGTCTGGGGAGGATAAAATATACGCCGATCTTATCGCTATCTTGAGAGACAGAGAGATTATTTTCGATAGAACATCAAATTAGAATAAAACAATAATAAAATATGTCAAGTAAAAATTAAAAAAATAATAACTACAACAAAATAGTAGGCTAAGCGGAGAACAAGAAGAGACATTAAATAATAACAGAAGGTATAAAGAGGAGGAAATGGAAATGAGTCACGATAAATATCATCAACTCTATGATTTAGGCTTCTTGACTTTGCTTATTTTGTTTAGTTTATAGAATAGTAGATGGATCTATTCTGGGTATTGTTTTTATATTCCTTTCATATATAACCTTTAAACAATAAAATTATTTAGAAAGTTTTATTTCAAAGTATGCAAGTATGAATGATACTGTGTTCTAACTTCTAACCGTGATCATTATATCATGTTTTAAAAAATATATATATAAAATTAATCAGATATCAAAGAAAATTTGAGATAATGGACGATTTTGAAGTTGAGTTTAATTATATAAAATAGAATAATTAAAAATTAATAGTATGATGCAAATTTTATAAAATAATTGGCCAAACCAAATCGTTGACACGTAAACTACATGACCGCATCCATTCCTCCCAACTCAAAATTCAAAAAAAAATCCTCGCAACTCAAAGAGGCAAAAGCAGAGAGAAAAAGGTAGCTCGGTGCACTAAGCTCTCGTTATGCGCAGGGTTCGAAGAAGGACCGGACCACAAGAGTCTATTGTACGCAGCCTTATCTTACATTTCTATAAGAGGCTATTTTCACAGCTCGAACCCGTGACCTCCTGGTCACATGACAGTAACTTTACCAATTACGCCAAGGCTCCCTTTCTTAGGGTAACTGGAAGGGGAGGAAAAGAAAAAATGGAGAGGAAATTACAATGTTGGATTCGAATCTCATCAGAATGAAAGTTCATATAGCCAACCAACTGAGATCCTACAAAACTCTGCATTATATGCTTTGCTTAATTCAAACAAAAACAAATTCCAACAGAAATGAGAAATTGGAATCATAGTACTCTCAATAAATAAACAAAGAATCCCGTAATAATATTTAACAATAAGAATAGTACAAGAAAATCAATAGCGGTTAGACTACCACCATCAATATATAAAAGTCAAAAGTAAAAAAAGAATGAACATTAGAAAAATGAAAAATAAACTCTAACTCATCAACTCCGCTGAATGAAAAAATGCAAATATTCACAGATCAGAGATTTAGAGCATCAAAGCAGCAGCAAAGACAGCTGCAACAGCAGATCCGGCGACAGCGACTCTGTTGAAGGAAGCAGAGTTTGGTGATTCGGTAGGAGAACCCCCGGGAGCGGCAGAGATAGATGGAGGAGAAGCACCGCTTGAAGGAGATGATGCTGGAGTATCAACAGTTGGTGGAGCTGGTGGGGATGCCATTGGAGAATCGGATGGTGAAGATGCAGTTGTAGGAGCAGAGACAGGTGGTGTTGATGTAGTAGGAGGAGGTGATGCTACCGGTGCCGGAGAACTCTTAGGAGAAGCTGCTGGAGATGCTCCAGGTGCTTGTGCTAAAGCAGATCCGGCAACAAACGCCAACATTAGAGCAATGATTACCTTTGAGTATGCCATTCTTGCTTTTATGACAAGGAGCTTTTGGGGAGAGAAAAAGTAGAAGATGCACAAAGAGGTATTATTAGAGGAAGAAATGGAAATATGAGCTGAGTACTTTTTGAAAAATGGAAGGAAAAAGAGTGTATTTATAGGAGGGGAAATATGAGGAAAATTAACTCTTGAGTTAGAAAAGTCGGTTTAGAAGAAATAGTTGAATTTAAAATGAGGAGTGTGGACTAATAATTAGTTGACAACTCAACGGCAACAAGAAGAAAAGAGGGGACGTGAGTTGTGACTGTGTCCCGCTGGTTATATTTTCTTAACGCGTGAAGCCGTGAAGAGATAAATTTATGCGGAAAAAAATATTGTTTGAATGTTTCTTTGTACCTACATTTTAAAGTTCGACGTAATTTCTTACTCCCTCCTTCTCAATTTAAGTGTATTAATTTGATTTAACACGAAATTTAAAAAATTGAGAGATATTTTTGAATCTTGTGATCTTAAATTAAAGATGAATAAAATATTTTAAATTTTGTGATTTTAAACTTATATATTTGAAATGTCAACTTACTGAACATAAAAAGAGACACTTTTTTTGATATAATAAAAAATAAAAGTAAGACACTTTAAATAAAATTGAGGGAGTATAAATTTTGGAAATGCCTTTTTTAAAAATGAATTTCCGAAAAAAATTGTAGAAACAAGCTTAAGGGCAGATTCTAAATTATTACTAGTAAACGTTATGGTTACCGTTATGATTGGCAAGTTCTGGTCTTGGTAGCGGGGATTATAAAACAATTTAAGTTATAAGTTAGTTTGTTCATTCACTATTATTTGTTCACTGTATTAGAAAAATAATTTTTATTTGTTCACTTTAACATATCAATTTTTTTTTTTTTTACCTTTAGCATTAATTACTCATCTTTCAAATTATTTTCACGTCCATTAAAACTAAGGGTGTAGAAAGAAAACCGACAATTCGAGTCAAACCGAGAAAAAAAAGCTCAATTAATGGTTTAGTTTAACTTGGTTTGGTATTGAAAAAACAATCCTGACCATAATTGCTTTGATTTGGGTTTAACTAAAAAAAGTCAAACCGAACCAAACCAACCCGAACATTACATGTATACCATTTTTAAAAATATTTTATACATAAAACATTTATTTGTAATTAATTTACAAATATTTCTTAAATTTTTTCATAGTTTTAGCATACTATTTACACCTTCGACTTAGAATTTTGAATGGTCCAATAAGTTTTATAACCCGTTGATGTTAGCAACTCAAATAAAACTCAAATTAAAACCAAATCGATATTAATGCTAACCAAATAAATTCAATTCTAACACTAGGAATAAGAATAACGATGGATATTTATTCTTAGTTTTGCATTGGTTTTGACAGTGGAAATAAGTAACTTAATTTAGCTTTTCTTTAATATTTAGTCTTGTATTTAATACTTATTAGTTGTACTTATTTTAACATGACTTGGTACTTTTAGATTATGATCATTCCCATTATGGCTTAGCGATTTCATAATCTTTTTTGTTGAATATTTTAGTACAATGTCCTCACTCATCTCTGTTTTGTGTTATTTTCTTAAAAAACACCTTAGTTACTTAGTTGTATCTTACTAGGACTAAAGAAATATTTGAAGCAAAAGTTATATGTTTTGTATGAAGAATTTACCGAAAAATCCAAAAGACCCGAGAAAACACGAAGTTGAAAACCCCGACTTTTGTTGGGTTGGTTTGATTTGTAAATTTAAAAACCCGATACAATTAGTTTGATTTGGTATTTTAAAAAACCCCGAACTAACCCGGTCCATGTACACCCCTAATTGAAACTATACACTAATTAATATTGATATTATGATAAAAATATGCAATTTATTAATTATTTTTTAAGGAGAATGCGAAAATTCATTGTGGACAAATAAAAATGAATAAAGGGAATACTTTGATTTTACCCTTGATGGTATGCCGTTGCATCCACCAAAATGTAAGACATGTTTAAGTAGTAGTTTAATAAATTTAGCTAGCGTTTGGCCATAGAATCCCAATATATATATATATATGAAAATGTGTTTGGCCATAATTTTTTAAATATATTTCACTTTTTTTTAAAAAAAAACATGACTTATACTCATAAGTTCTAAAACTATCAAGAATACCATAACATACCAAACAAACATACTTGTTAATCCCAAATTATTCCTATGTGTTCTAATTTTGTCGTTGAATTTGGTTTAACTATTCTTATTTTACCTATTTTGTAATGTTGTTGTTGAATTGTTCTATTTTATGTATTTCAATTTTCAAATGTGAGGCGTCTTTGGATATTGAGACTCAATAATTAGCTATTGGCATTTCAAGTAATGACATAATTTTTGGGATTAAAACAATAGTGACCGCTGGAGATAGCTTCAAGCCTTCAAATAATTCTTATGTTTTTTTAAGTATTCTTGATAATGAGGGTAAAATAGTAGATAAAGATTAGTTGAATCATAAATAGATGGTATAATTATACCCTGTAATTACATGATTGCCTTTTCAGTTTTTTTTTTATGTTAATTTCTTTTCTTTTTTATTTATTTTTATTTCTATTATTTTAACTTCTTTGTTATTTTAACTTTTTAATAATTTTTATTTTTAAAATATATTTTTTATTTTTACATTATGTATCTTTCATTTCTTTTTTTCTCATTCTCAGTCGTTACTTCTTGTGATTCCATGTAATTGCTCGTATTTTTTTATTTTACTCATTTAGCATAACTGTGTTGTTATTCTAATTTTTGACGCTACACCTCGTAGTATTAGAAAGAACAAGTCAATAACAAATTTGGCATATAATTAGTTATGTTATTAAAGTAGAATTTGTTGTGGATGTGGTTATAAACTTATATTTTCCCTTTGTTTTAAATTATAGTTACTTAAGTTACATTGGAACTTACTTCTACAATGTTGGAATTTGACATAAGAGTATTATGTTAAAAAAAAAAATGGATTTTGAATTTAGGTTATATTTTCGATTTTAATATTATTGACTTGTTAGTTGACATTGCATGTTGTTTATTTTTCACTTACAATTGATATATTTTTTTGTCAAATATTTAAATAATGTTATGGCATTATATTTATAAATATTAATTTTTTTTCAAACATTCAATCCATGATGTTCTAACAAAAAAGTTTGCTTTTAATTTTTATAATTAGTTAAAATTAAAATATATATATATATATATCAGTTATTTTTCACAATATTAGTTATAAACATATGATTATTAATTAATATATTTTCAAGAAATAATGTGTTGTTAAATACATAATTTAATATCATTTATAAAGGCACATATTTTTCAAATGTTAATTTTTAATTTTGATAATTAAATTAACTGTGTAATTATACTTGTGGAACCAAACAATATGCTTATAATTACACTGTAATTAGGTGATGACAAACAAAGTTGTAATTACAATACCGTGTAATTACTAGTTATTCCAATTACCAGGTGGCTTTCCAAACAAACTCTTAGTTTTTTGAAGATCCTTATTAAGGAGTACTAGTAGTCTAGTACTCACTCCATCCCATATTACTTGGCCACTTTTTTTTCCTTTTGCACGTCCCTTAAGAAATCATAAATAAAATATTTATTTTACTACCTTACCCCTATCTCTCTCTAATAAATACATTCTAATCAATATTGACTATTTTTGAGAATATTTAATACTAAGGGTAAGATGAGAAAGATTTAATTAATTTTATCTTGGTTTTGTAAATGAACAAGTAATTTGGGACATACTCCCTCCGTTTACTTTTACTTGTTCACTTTGGACTTTTCACGTTGTTTAAGAAATAATAAATGGAGTACATAATTTACCAATGTACCCATATTAATTGCATATTTTTATTGGATTTGAAAAATGATTTGAAGTGAGTAATTAATACTATGGGTAAGATAAGAAAAAATAAATTATCTTCTCTTGATGTGCTAAAAGTGATAAGCAAAAGTGAAAATTTATTTTTAAAATACTGAATAAATAAAAGTGAATGGAGGGAGTATATTTTTTGAAATTTGGCCAAGTAATATGAAACCGAGGGAGTACAAACAATACTTGTCGTGCAAGAAAATGAGAAAACACATGGAAATACGTAACACACTTTGGATCCTACGCCGCATAAGACGTAGTTGACCAGACTAAGTTATGGTTTATGGTAAATCACACACTTCAAAGGTTGTTAAATTCAACATTCAATATTGAATTTGTCTTAATCCGCGTTTTCTTAAAACTCATGGAGGCACGTCTATATTTTTTTTTATCCCAGCTATATAAATCTGAATATTAAATTCAACGAGTCTAACGGAACGCTATAAAACAATATATAATAACTTATATAGTAATACACTATAACTAGTTTGAGATTGACGTATCTATTATTGCTGCATTTATATTGACGTCCGTGATTTCCGCTTGAAGCATAAAGTGATTCATACATTAATAGCGGATGGTCAAACAAAACTCTCTATGTACATAAGGAAAAATACATAAAAATAAAAAAAACCGCAACGTATAGCCAGATTAATTATGACGCACCCAACTTTTGCGGGCGATCTATTACCCTAGTCTTAATTTTTCTGTATTTTTGTATCATTTTTTGACTGACGTGGCAAAAAAAAAAAATTGAAGCCCAATTACACAGTGAAGAGTGTTGCACACTCTCCGCCACATTGGTGTCACGGTGCTGCCACATCACTTCCACGTCACTGCCATTCCTAATCTCCTTCGTATTAAAAGAAAAATTATCTCCTGTATGATAAAGAAGTATTTTTTAAAGGCTGGCATTCAAAATAACAGCCTATTTTAGCTGTTCAACTATTGCAAAGTCTTATTTGAATTTGGAAAAGCAAAGCTCCAATAACCCCACAAGCACAAGAATATTTCTCAAGAGCCTCACCAACCCTCTCCCCTTCTTCTTAATTATAAATTACATTTTAAAAAAAAGTTTACCGTGATAATTAGGTTTGATAAACAACACTAATTTATACAGCACATGAATCCATGTTCTTTAGTTTCCCGTTGGAGGTAATCATTGGTGTGAAAGAAAGTCTTTCTTAATATAGTATTTTCTATTAAGAAAAAATCGATCAATTTGATTTTGTAATGTTTATAAGTTTATTTTAATTTTATACCTTTTATGAATTATACAAAATATTGAAAATAGTTAAGAGATATTTAAAAATTTACTTCCTTCTATTTAAATAGTAAGAAATTTATGTTCGTTCATTTACTGAAAAATAATGTACTTGCACATGGTGTTTATATTTAACTTAATAAACGCATCATCTACGTTTGTACATAAAATTTATCACTCAGACGTGATTAAAACTTACATATTCTTATCTGTCTTCAACATTTAATTAAAATAAATTAATATAATTGAATGTAGACAGAAACCATAGTAGTAAATAGTTTCCAATTTCTTAAACCAAGGCTATCCCAGCAGCCCCTACTTTTTAGGTGGCCAACACATAAACGAATTTTAAAATCCCAGCTAGCTAGACCAGAACGTGCCAATCATAACGGTAACCATAATGTTTGCCAATTATTAAAAATCTGTCTTTATTCCTTAGCTTATTTTCATAATTTTTTTAGGAAAAGTTATTCAAAAAAGCTTTTTCAAAAATTGTATAACAGATTATTTCAAATTTTAAAAGTAGTACAAAGAAACATTCAAGCAAAATTTTGATAGAGAAATTTATCTCTTCACACGCAAAAAAAATGTAATCAGCTGGACTCCGTCAAATCCCTTCTTCTCTCATTGAGTTATCAAGAATAATTAGTCCTCAGTCCTTGTTTTAAAATTCAACTTTTTCTCTAAACCGACTTGCTAAAATTAAAATTTAATTTTCCTCATATTTCCTTCCTATAAATACACTCTTTTCCTGTCAGCTTTCTCAAAATCAAAAGAAACTCTCGACTCATATTTCCATTTCCTCCTCGTTATACCTCTTTGTGCTTCTTCCACTTTCACTTTCTTCTCCTAAAGGATATAATGGCATACTCAAAGGTAATTATTGCTCTAATGTTGGCCTTTGTGGCCGGATCGGCTTTGGCACAAGCACCGGGAGCATCTCCAGCCGCTTCTCCAAAGAGTTCTCCGGTACCAGTACCAGTGGCGACTCCTCCTACAACTGCGTCTGATTCTCCAATGGCATCCCCACCAACTGTTGACACTCCAGCATCATCTCCTTCAGGCGGTGCTTCTCCTCCATCTATCTCTGCCGCTCCCGGGGATTCTCCTACCGAATCACCAAACTCTGCTTCCTTCAACAGAGTCGCTGTCGCCGGATCTGCTGTTGCAGCTGTCTTTGCTGCTGCTTTCATGCTTTAAACTTTCTGATATGTGAATATTTTGCATTTTCATTTTCCTTTGTTAATTCTTTTTTACAGTAGTCGTACCGCTGTTGATTTATTTGTATGTACTAATATATTCTTATTGTTGAATATTATTACGGGATTCTTTCTTTATTTATTGAGAGTACTGTGATTCCGAATTCCTTTTCTCATTTCCGTTGGACTTTGTTTTGTTTGTTGAATTAAGCAACCATATAATGCGAGTGTATTCTCTGTACTTTTCCTCTTTGAGGTAAACTAATAACAATATTTAAGCTTCAGTTGATATTTTTAATTTTAATTCGATTAATTTAAAAGTGTAAAAAACGTATTATTTTTTATTAAATTTTAATTTGGATAATTCTAATTCAAATTATTAAATTAATTTAGATGTTTAAAACGAAACAAAATAAAAATTGATTTTCTATTTAAACGGAGAAATACTATTTTTTAATTTTTGGTAAATATTCTCGGTTTAGCTCATTTTACTTGTCATGTTGTCTTTTGCATGGATTTTTAAGAAAACGTCGATTAGAATTATAATTTGATTAATTTACCTTATTTATTATTTAATCTCCATTTGATTTTTTTTACGACATTAATCTCTTTTCACATTTATTAGACTAAGAATAAAAATGAAAAAGTAATTAAATTCTATCTTATTTTAAAATATAAATATTTTAAATATATTTATTTTAGTAAACATAACAAATAAATGATATGGCGGAATAGCAAATACGTTGTTCAATATCTAGATTAGATCTCAGGCTAGTATATAAAAAAAAAATTGTATCGTTTGGCTACTTAACCTTTTGAAGAAAAACAATAATATGAGATCCATGTTTTTTGTTGTAAAATAATTTCATTTGCTCTCACTAATAGATTGATACACATGTGGCAATGAATCCATCATTATTGACTTAATGAGATACTTTGGAAATTACATGAATATTATTTGATTTTTTAATATGAGGCGCACTTTTTTTTTTGGGACATTATTAGTTTGCACTGTTTTTATGCATATATATATACTATGTTCAAAACACGATTAATATAACATTGTAATTTGTACTCTATATCTAAAACTTTATTATATTAGTGTTTGCGACGAATACAAAGTCTGCACTTTTTTTTTAACATTATTTATTTTTTTAATATGGGGTTCATTTTTTATTTTTTTTTGGATATTGCTTGATTTTATTAATATGGGGTCCATTTTTTTCCCGTGAGTTTGGAGATGGTGGGTTTCACTTTTTTTTTATATTGCTTGGTGTTGTTTAGTATGAGGCCCACCCTTTTTTTTATTTTTTTAATGGACGACCAACGACGAATCATGGGTTTAAACCCATGCTTTGGACATTATTAGTTTGCATTGTTTTTATGCATATATCTATATCTATATATATATATATATACACTATATTCAAAACACGATTAATATAACATTATAGTTTGTACTCCGTATCTAAAACTTTATTATATTAGTGTTTGCTACGAATACAAAATCGGCACTTTGTTTTTTAACATTGTTTGTTTTTTAATATAGGCTTCACTTTTGTTTTTCAATATTGCTTGATTTTGTTTATATGGGGCCCGCTTTTTTTTTCCGTGAGTTTGGAGATGGTGGGTTCCACTTTTTTTTTTTTTTTTTTTTTATATATATATTGCTTGTTGTTGTTTAGTATATGGCCCACCCTTTTTTTTTAATGAACGACGAACGATGAAGCATGGGTTTAAACCCATGCTTCTATATAGTTATAATTTATTATTATTATTATTATTATTATTATTATTATTATTATTATTATTATTATTATTATTATTCATGAGGATGAGCCATTATGCATTATTGTCCTAAAGGTTATTACTTCCAATTTCTTGCTCATAAACTGAAATTATAATTTTATAAGGATGAGTTATTATACGTCGTTATGCTGAAGAACTTACTTTTCATTTTTTCGACTCAGTAGTTAAACTTATAACGGAGGAGCGAGTCTAACTCGTTTTTGAAAAAAACTAAGCCTGTAATTTATCTTAATGATAATAAAAAAGAATGTTAGCATGATACGATGATTATTTTTCAATTCTTTGTTCATGATAAAATGATGCATAATTAAAAGTATTATTTAAGTCACTATAATGAAAAATACTATATTTAATTTCAAATCATGAGCGTATTTTTAGACTATCCTATCTAGATTTAGTTTTAAATTCTTTTACTGAAGTTTTATTTATTTACGATTTATAGTTATGTATCAAATTAATCAGAATATATAATTGCAGGGACCAAATAGTTAAAAAGAATATCATAGTATAATATTTGGTTATGCACAAAAAGCTTGTGAAAACTTAAATTTGTCAATATAATATTACATGGAATTCATTAATATTTTTAAAAGAGGCAATTTACATAAAAAGAATTCCTTTCCCTTTCTTATTTGAGACAAAATAATATTAGTATTAACAATTATGAACTAATTTGAAAAATAATGCAAGCAATCTGTTATAATAGATGAAAAATTGATTTGATTAATTTTAAAATGTAAAAAGATTATATTGTCAGTATTATAAATTGGACCCAAAGTAACACTTGTTTATCAAAATTTAATTTGGAAAGTTTGAAAAATAAATTAAAATTTTATTAGTTCATAATACATATTCTATTTAAATTTATAGCTAATCCTTCTGTTTCAATTCAAGTATCTTATTTTTATTTTTAGTATGCCATTCTTATTTGGTTCTTTAATTCAAATTTTACATTGCATGTTTAACCCCATAAAATTCAAAGAGAGTTTAGGTATATTACATATCCTTAATTTAATATTTATAAGATTTAAAAAAATTCCATATCTAATTAAATGGAAACCCTTAAATTGAAGCGGAGAATACTATTTTTCTATTTTAGTGAACCTATTACTACCTCGGGATAAAAAAAAAAGTCCATTTAGCCATTTACACATGTCACGACCCAACTCGCGAGTCGTGGTGGCACCTACACTCTCCCTCCGAGTAGGCGAACCACATTACTCATAACAAGTTAAATAAGCGGAAAATTAAATAAGAATAAGTTATCAAGTCTTAAATACTTATCATAACTAGAAATGTCACGACAACCCCAAAATCTGGTCAAAGGGTACAAGAGCGCCAACATAGTACGGAATATAAGTATGAAAATACCCGAAGGCTACATATTGTCTGTCGAATACAAAAACAGAAATAAATAGAGGAGGTCCTTCAGGGGCCACGGATGACCAAGTAGCTCACCCTGAATTACTGAAAGATATCACCCTCGCGTATCAGCCACGGGGTGTAGAACTGGAGCCTGGATCGTACTCTGCACTCAACAAAAGTGCAACAAGAGTAGTATCAGTACAACACTAGTACCGGTAAGTATCATAGGCCGACAATGATTAGATAACACATGAATAAGTGGAAACTAACAAGTAGCACATAGAGAAAACAGGTATGGTCACATATAATACACAAGTAAAGTGTAAAGGAATCATGAAATCCATCAAGACAGATATAATTCACCAGATGATCAGTCAAGTGTATAAGTGAATGAATGCAATGCAATGCAACATTCACCTCTCTCACTCCACTCTCGTACACACATGCTAAGGGCAGGGCCTCAAAGACATGACTCATGGGGGACCCGCGAAGTCCATGTACCACTCGTGCTCTCCGGCAGAAACCTCGGAGGCTATTAATCACTCTCAATCTCCGG
This sequence comes from Lycium barbarum, assembly GCF_019175385.1. Lineage (NCBI taxonomy): Eukaryota > Viridiplantae > Streptophyta > Magnoliopsida > Solanales > Solanaceae > Lycium > Lycium barbarum. Next base: position 118,170,345 of record NC_083343.1, on the reverse strand, counting down.
CAAGGACCTCGGAGTCTCTCTGTCACTCTCCATTTCCGGCAAAGACCTCAGAGTCTCTCAATCACTCACCTCACCAATCATCACAACAATAACATGGAAAGCATGATATCAGTCACAACAATATCACCAATATGAATTAACAAATACAAGTCATATTACTGTCCACTATTCAATTATCAATATTACCATTCCTTTTCATGTGATGAGTGAACTAGTATGTGACGGAGATACAAACAAGTGATAATCACATAAATAACACATTTAGCGACAAGCCCACATAACAGCTGACAAAACCAACCTAATTGGAATTCACCTCCACTTCATGCCCGAAGGCCTATTATGCTATCCCCGTCACTTTCTACAACTACATACGATTCTCTAATCAGAGTAACTAAAGTAGACCGTAACCTACCTCAATGCCGAACAAGTGCCACGAACTCTCACACCAAAGCTTTTCCCTTCCGAAGTGCTTCCAAACGGACAGTGTCTATCAAATATATAACTTACGTTAATTACGAGTCTAAATCCTAACTTAGGATTTAATTCTCACTTTCCACAACTCAAATACCATAAATTTGAAGGTTTTCATATAATCCAATACACTCAATATTCCATTACATCTACACAATATATATAAAATTAACAAAAAAAATAAAACTTCAAATTGCAAAGTCAATCACCTCTAATGCATTATATATATATATATATATTATATTCCCTTTGAGTTTGCGGCGATGAAAATCTGCACTCAATGCGGTACTTTGGGTCTCCGCTGCTGTACGATAATTGTACACCATATCAAAAGAAAATATCAAAATGGTCCTTAATGAGAATAAAAAGACACACAAACAAAAAGAGCTGTTTGTGAGAACTTAAAGAGAAGAAATCATAGGAATGTTGGACCACCACTGCTTTCCATCAAACAAGAAACGTACAGTTTCCATTATCCAACAACCATTCTATGTTATTTTATCATTAAATGAACCTTCCAATCATTGAGTCATCATTATGCTATCTCTAAGTTTTACCAATTTCTAATATATACAGGCAAGGACTGCACACGAATTAAAGGAGGGTCCTGTGAAGAAATCAATTCAATTATCTAACCTGAACTAGTATTTGATGGGAACTGCACTGCCACTTCTCTTCTCACGGTTGAGCAGTTTTCTTTTCTTTTTTCCTTCTTTTCGTGCAAACTTTTAATCTCAAAAGCCAATAATAACTCTTTCACCCTAATATATTAGATATTCTAGTATGTGGACTAGGAATAAATGGGACTAGCCCACTCTTATAAATTACCCAAATTACTTAGTCACCCAATTAATATGTAACAGTATAAATTAGGCTCACTAGCCACCAAATTAATTCTCCAACTTATACCTTATATAACTGCAAATAAAATTCCTATGAATAAGCTATTCACACACATTAAATAAATATATTTCAAAATTTACACATCAATTATATAACCATGCCCCTATCCCTACAAGTTAGGAATACCATTTAAAGCTACGAAAAGGGTATTTTAACGAAAAGAGTCCAAAAGTGTTAAACGACCAAACGAGTCGTTACAACACACCCCTTAAGAAACTACTCACTCAAAAAAAAATGTAAATTGACTAACTATCCCTAACTAAATAGACATTGTGATTTGATCACATAACACTTGATAGGGGCAAATTTGAAAAGATAAATTAATTGTTTCTTGATTTAATAAGTGAATACTTTTTTTGACTCAAAAAAGAGTTAAGTGGATACTTTTTTTTTTAATCCGGAAGAAATAATTTATTTTAATTGAAGGTAGCAAAATAAAACAATTAATTAGATTACAGTAGATGTCATGCTACTTTTTTTTTTTTTAAGTAAGAAAGAAAAAGAAATTGAATGTTCTTGATTCTTGAATTCTAGTGGGGCCACGTTTATGCACCCACTTTTGAGAAATGGAATGGTCTTGATTCTTGGAGTCGTCTACCCTCACTTTTCACTTTATTAGCGAAAATGCCATGACTAACGACGAAAAAGTCAGCAAGCTCACTCTTCTATATAGTTAAAATTCAGGACAACTTACATAAATAGCTACCTTTTATTGGCTTCTAACTAGATATAACTATAAAATGCAAAATTATCAAGCGTAGCTACTTTTCTTTAAAAACGCGTGTATTTCTATTTTTTTGAAATATAGAGAAATACAGTGAACAGTAAACATGCTCCAGTGAAATCAGGAGCTATTTATGGAATAGATTTTTTGAAATACAATGAAATACAGGAAAATACAAAATCGGGTTGAGTAAAAATTGACTATATTTTTGGAACAAATTCTTCTTTTTCTTTTTAAATGGTAAGTTAAATTAAATTAACCATATTTCACGCATTCCATAACAGCTCACGAATCTCTCTCTACTTTTATCACAATCAAAACTTTTTAAATTCAAAAACCACTAAAGATCTGAAAACTTCCAAATATAGAAAAATATATGCTGCAATGCAATGAAATATGGTTGATTGTTTAAGAAATATAAACTTGTAGTATGCGTATATATAATGGAATACAATGAAATATATCAGAAACTATTTCATAAATTAGAAATACAAAATGCAGAATTACACTGAGATACAGTGAAATACAAAAATCGTGAAAACAAAGTGGAGCAAAAATAGGTTCTACACAAAAAAGAAGAAGATAAATACAGTGAAATACAGTGAAATAATACACTGAAATATACTGAAACATTTTATCAAACACTTGGTGGGCGTGAAGCTCCACAACTCTCATCAATGGCGTTTCTACAACTTCCACACTAACCACAGATTCACCAAAAAATCAAGAAGAAGAAAAAGTTAACAACTTTGAGAACAATTCTCCTTTATCAGGCCCAAAATTTTCTCTACCCTACAGGTGCCAACTTGAGCTTCGACTCTTTTAGTGTCTTCTCTGTAGATTGCAACAGGTTGGGCTTTTAAAGCAAAATTGACATGGAGCACTTGAGCAATCCGTCTAGTTTAATGGGACTTTGTCATCTGAATTGGTTCCCTCAGCTCCCAATTCCCTTACCCAACCGGTTTTCGAATTTTGTAAACTTTCCTGTTGATCAAGACATCCATTTTCTTCATTTTACCTGTTGTCCTCCTTTATTCGTTACCTACACTGTGTGGGTAACGATTAAGGAAGATGGAATCGTGCTAATAATGATGATAGATAATGGGCGTATAATACAGTTGAAAATATTAAAGATGGGAGAGAAATTAATTTGAAAAGAGAAGAGATTAGGAGTTATTGGGGAACATGGGCCGTAAGTTTAGGGGAAATATAGAGACGCTTGTAGATAAGTTACAACTGGTAATTTTGAAATTAATTTAAGCTACTAAAAATAAATAAAATAAAAGGTAGCTATTATTAATAAATAAGTCTTAGAGGTAGTTATGTCCAGTAAATTTTCCTAAAATTCAACTAATTTTTGCCGTTCATATTTGTTAAGGATTTTGACCAAAAAAAAAAAAAATCTAAACATTTTTTTATTGTTAAAGGTGATATATTAGAAAGGAATATAAAAAACAACCAGGATAGAAATCGACCCCATTATTCTACAATAGTGAAACAAAGTAAGCAAAGACGAGATGCGTAAATCACATGGTGGATGATATTAATCAAGATGGAGTTCAAAAGTTGAGTTTACTAAGATTAAGTATCTAATAATAAAAAAATTAAATTATACGAGAAAAATATTATTTTAATACCTTGTGGCTTATTACTCTAAAATATATTAATGTCTTACTACTTAATATATTGAAATAAAATTTGAGAGTTTAGCCTTTTGAGTGTCGCGTAGTCATTCCCATCACCCGGGTCCAAGGTATAAAGTTTAATGCTCAGTTATTTTCAAAAATACTACTCCATGTAAAGTATAGTATAAATTTATTTAGTACATAATTTAGTATTTTTTTCTATTATTTTTATAAAATTTTAAAACTATGCAATTATTTTAAACGATTGTAAATTTATATAAAAACCTATAATTTTATTCAAAAGAATCTAATAATCGATTTGATATAGATCTATTTGGCATTCAATCGGATTTTGTAGAACCAAATCTAGTCTCATAGTCATCTCTTTTTTTTTTTTTTTTTTGTTTCTCACCCGGTGTCCGGTAATCGCATTGGAGCCCGACTATATCCGGATTCGCGCTGCATAGAGTCCCATTTGGAGGAAAGCGCTCCCTACCAAGAATTTTCCATATCCAAGGCTCGAACCCAAGATCTCTAATTAAGAGAGGAGACAGCTAATCCGCTGTACCACTTCCTTTGGTGGTTCATAGCCATCTCTTTTAACATAACCTTTCGGTGTTTTTTTTAATGCTTCCCTCAAATCAAAACCATGGACAACTCCTAAGCATGAGCGCATTATACTGATTGAACCAAAGTTATCTATTTTTTATCTTGATAAATTAATAGTTCTTCCGTCCCAGTTTAAGTGTCTTACTTCTTTTGTGGTCTGTCCAAAAAAAGAGTAATTCTTTTTATATTTAGTAAGTTCACAAATCAAATATTCTATATGATAAGTTTAAAATCACAAGATAAGTTTTTGTTACTTTACACATCTTTAATTTTAGGCTATAAGATTTAAAAATCTCTATTTATTTTTTAAACTATATGCTCAGTCAAACTAAAATACTTAAAATGGGATGGAAGGAGTATAATTTACTGTAAACCTAGGTTGCGCGTAAATATTTTACGGCCTCGCTACCCGCCCACCCCCACGCTAAACAAATTTTAAGATCCCCCCTAGTAAGGTTTGAACGGGCCAATCATAACGGTAACCATTATGTTTGCCAATAATTAAACATCCGTCTTAGTGTTATAAATATCCAAGTAGTGGATATCCATTAATTTGAAAATATCCCAAAATATCCCAAATATCCCAAATATCCCAAAATATCCCAAAATATCTCCTTTGTATGTTGCTCCTATCAATAGGATGCACAGATGCAATGTTGAAAAAGAAGAAGTAAGATAATCTGATATCTCTCTACATATTCTCTCTACATATTTCTTCTGTGTATTTACTTCATAGTTTTATTTTATAACACGTTATCAGCACGAGCCTCAGCCATCTTGAGCAAATACTTTGAAAGTCTCGAAGGTGCAATTCTTGGAATTACACTGAGTACAAGTCGTTGCCTCCTGGAGATAAAGTAAATGACTTGCAGTACTTATTTAGTCTAAACAGTTCAGGTAACATGTTCCAAGTATTTTTCTATCTTTGTTTTGATGGTTGATTGTTGTTGACTTTAACAACTATGAAAATTTTAAACTGATTTTTGGGAGAAGCTCACCATCAACGTAGTAAGAAACATGGCCTTTCTTTTTTTAAATATTACTATGGAATATAGCACTTCGGCCTCTTTTTGCCAAAATATCTTGAAACCAAAGTTGCTGAAGGCCTTATGCCAATATTCTACTGGAAGGTTAGTTCGCAAATATGAATTGATTAAATGAGTTTATATCCGTGAACACCAGAAGTGGTAATATTTTTACGGGCTTATTGTGTTTATGATTGAAGATGTGTTAGAGAAACATTCTCCACATTATATGTATGCCTCGATTTGCTCCTGAAGTAGCAATATCATAAAAAAGGTATAAGCTATCACGATTTGATATGCTTAAGGCGCGTTCAGATAATTATGTTTTATTCCTGAAGAATTAAAACTTTTGATAAATGTTATAAATATAGATCCATTCCCTGAAGTGAATGTGATAATATGTAGTAAAGTCTATAAATATAAACATGCATTTGATTATGAAAATATCATGATCCATCTCCAGAAGAGGTAGAATAATTGAGAAGAAATATTCTGAATATTATATGTTTTATTCCCGAAGTGGTAAAACTTGAAACTTTATTCCCGGAGTGGTAAACTTGAAACTTTACTCCCGAAGCAGTAAAACTGTGAAACTTTACTCCTGAAGCAGAAAGAATTACCAAAATATCTGAGAAATACTCTGAAGCAATGTTTTCTTGTGTTTGAGCAAAATAACGAGCTATTGATGAGCGTCGTATTTCAAGCACATTTAAATAATCAGGTTTCATTCCCCGAAGTGAATGAACAAATACCACAACTTATCTCCTGGAGGGATAAAATACAAGGAATGTAGATGTTATATTCTGGTGGTATGAAATTCAGACATTGCTACATGTACCTGTTGTACGTCGAAACATATTTCTAAGGCAAAAGGAAGTAGAGTAGAATGCTTTCTCCTATAACCACATTAATACATTATGGTTAGTTGTTATTGATTTCCTTGAAGGAAATAACAATTAATATATTTCTTTATGAAGGATTTGATTATTATGTGTTTGAGCTTAGATACAAAATACTCAGTTAATCATGAATCTCCCTGAAGGAGATGTTTGAAATATTGAAGTTTAGAATTCAATGTTTATTTCGTGACACCAGTAGTGTCGAAATTTGCTTTAATGGTACCAGAAGTATTTAAGAAATATTTGGTAATAGAAATTAATGATCAAAGGCTCCAGAAGAGCTAATTATTTATTTACAAGTATCATGACACTAGCAGTGTCCAAATAATATATGATTATGGTGAACAAATTGATGTCTCTCGAAGAGCTTATATATGATAGTACCATTCATCTCAAATCATAATTATTTCGATCGAAAAATAAATTATAGTAAACCTGAAGTTTACTAGCGAGAAAAATGGTCATCATATTGAGACTACAGATGATTGGAAGATTGAATATCTCCAACTTATTACGGGTAGGGTCACGTGTGTAAAGCGTTACCCGAGCATGATGAGATCGCATGTCACAATAAACCAGAAGTTTTGACATAAAATTTCATGCAATAGTAAACCAGAAGTTTATTAAAAGAAATAGTACTCGTCATAGTAACTTGAAGTTTACGGGTACAGATAATTTTATCAGTTGACAAGATCATTTTGATCGTCCTGATTTAAATCTGATGTGCTAATTGAGTATTAAAAAACATATTGAAGAACTAGAAGATTCTTCAAGAATTTGTTTGTGTTGCTTGTTCTCATGATAAGTTGATTACACCAGCTAATGTTGGGACTGAATCCCCAAAATTCTGAAAAATATAAAAGGTGAATGTGGGCCCCTTCACCTGCAATGTGATGTCTTAAATAGATGCATCTATTTAAGACAGTCACATGTATGTTTATTGTCAACTGACAGTTTGACATTTACAAAGTTGCTTGCTCAAAATAATTGAGTTGGAAGCACAATTTTCAGAATATGTAATCAAGACAATCATCTTGATAATGCCGGTTTATATCTAAGTTGGTTTGGCATTGGATGCCTCTATAATACAGCTAAACCATTGCTTATGAGAACAGAGTTTCAGATGTTGGTCTGAGATATGATATATTGCATACAACAACACTTGTATGCTTCAGATCAATAAATTTTGATAAATTCTCCCCTCATATTTGGTTCAGGGTCAGGAACTAGATATTTTCATCTTTTAGCATTTGATGTGCGGTACATGATTAATGGATATACCATGATGCACATAGATGGATTTTTCCAAAGAAAATGGGGACATATGTCACTAAAATAAGGGGGAGAGAATAAGCAGCTAAGAAATATGTTGTGAATTATCATCAGTATGATCCTCAGATAATTCAAGTCAAATGCTGGAAGCATTTGCTGACCCAACTATTTCATATTTCATCTGCAAAATGATCTTAATGTCCCTGAAGGACAAAGTCTACAGCGTGCATGGAGCATGGTAGACCAATCGGTTCCAAATATAATAATCCTTGAAAAAGGGAGGAGCAAATGATCATAATAAGGAGGCAATGTGCTCTTGAAGAGCTACGACATAACACTTCATAAACCTTATAGGAGGTTCATGTACCTGAAAATAATGAAGTGATGAGATCTCAGTAAGTTATGTCGAATTGCGAACCGATACAACATGATATCTTGTCGACAATATACAATATAGCGCGCAATATTGTATAAGGTTGTGAGGATTTGATTTCTACGTCTCTTAAAGCATGTTGACGTAGAATAATTACCAAGTAAAATGATCCATCTTGGTAAACGTAATGTTTTTTGGGCCAGCAGTCCAAACAACAGAAGATGTCACATTATTTATACTGATGGATGCTGTCACGGCCTATGTGGCTTACTTGATGAAATTTATATGAAAATTCCCGAAGGATATAAAATGCCTGAAGCATTTGGTTTAAAGTCTCGGGAAATGTATTCAATCAGATTACAAAGATCATTATATGGTTTAAAACAATCAGGGTGTATGTGGTATAATCGCCTAAGTGAGTACTTGATAAATGAAGGATATATAAATGATGCCATTTGTCCATGTGTTTTTATTAAGAAAACAAAATCGGGGTTCATTATACTTGTTGTTTATGTTGATGACATAAACCTCATTGGAACTCCAGAAGAGCTCCAAAAGGCGATTGAATATTTGAAGAAAGAATTTGAGATGAAAGATCTCGGAAAGACAAAACTCTGTCTTGGTCTGCAAATTGAACATTTCGCAAAAGGGATCTTTATACATCAATCTACCTATACTGAGAAAGTTTTAAATCGGTTTTACATGGACAATGCGCATCCTTTAAGTACTCCTATGGTTGTTCGCTCACTTGAAGTGAGCAAAGATCCGTTCCGACCTCAGGAAGAAAAAGAAGAGCTACTTGGTCCTGAAGTACCATATCTTAGTGCAATAGGTGCACTTATGTATCTTGCTAATGCTACAAGACCTGACATAGCATTTTCTGATAATTTGCTAGCAAGATATAGCTCTTCTCCTACACGGAGGCATTGGAACGGGATTAAGCATATATTGCGATATCTGAAGGGAACTAGCGATATGGGTCTGTTTTATACTAACAAAGGTAGTATAGATCTTGTTGGTTATGCAGATGCAGGTTATTTATCTGATCCACATAAAGCTCGATCTCAAACGGGCTATCTGTTTACATGCGGAGGTACTGCTATATCATGGCGATCGACCAAGCAGTCCATTGTTGCTACTTCTTCAAATCATGCTGAGATAATCGCTATTCATGAAGCAAGTAGAGAATGTGTGTGGTTGAGATCAGTGATACATTTCATCAGAGAAAGATGTGGCTTGAAGTGTGATACAAAAATACCCACAGTATTATATGAAGATAATGCTGCATGCATAGCTCAATTAAAAGGAGGTTTCATAAAAGGAGATAGAACAAAACACATTTCAACAAAGTTATTTTTCACACATGATCTCCAGAAGAATGGTGATATTGATGTGCAACAAATCCGTTCAAGTGACAATCCTGCAGATTTGTTCACTAAATCTTTGCCAACTTCAACTCTTGAGAAGATGATATTCAAGATTGGAATGCGAAGACTCCGACATCTGAATCTTGGTCTTCGTCAGGGGGAGTGAAATACGCGTTGTACTCTTTTTTCCTTAACCAAGTTTTGTCCCATTGGGTTTTCTTGGTAAGGTTTTTAATGAGACAGCTCTCAAAGCGTATTTCTAGATATGTGCACTCTTTTTCCTTCATTAGGACTTTTTCCCATAGGTTTTTTTTTTTTTTTTATAAGGTTTTAACGAGGTACATCATCTATTAATGGACATCCAAGGGGGAGTGTTATAAATATCCAACTAGTGGATATCCATTAATTTGGAAATATCCCAAAATATCCCAAATATCCCAAAATATCCCAAAATATCTCCTTTGTATGTTGCTCCTATAAATAGGATGCACAGATGCAATGTTGAAAGAGAAGAAGTAAGATAATCTGATATCTCTCTACATATTCTCTCTACATATTTCTTCTGTGTATTTACTTCATAGTTTTATTTTATAACACTTAGCTTGTTTTTCACCAAAAAAAAAAAAATCGGAAAAGTTCTTAAAAAAAAAAAAAAATGCTTTTTACTCTAGACAATTTTATAAAGATATTATTTCAAATAAAAAAAATACAAAGAAAGATTCAAACAAAATTCACACGCTAAAAAAAATATAACCTGCTGGACTCAGTCGCAACTCACATCCCCTCTTTTCTTCCTCTGTCGTTGAGTTGTCAACTAATTATCAGTCCACATTCCTTATTTTAAATTAACCTTTTTCTCTAAACGGACTTACTAAAATTAATCCCCATATTTCCCTCCTATAAATACACTATTTTTCCTTCCATTTTTCAAAAAGTACTCAGCTCATATTTCCATTTCTTCCTCTAATAATACCTGTTTGTGCTTCTTCCACTTTTTCTCTCCCCAAAAGCTCCTTGTCATAAAAGCCAGAATGGCATACTCAAAGGTAATCATTGCTCTAATGTTGGCGTTTGTTGCCGGATCTGCTTTAGCACAAGCACCTGGAGCATCTCCAGCAGCTTCTCCTAAGAGTTCTCCGGCACCGGTAGCATCACCTCCTCCTACTACATCAACACCACCTGTCTCTGCTCCTACAACTGCATCTTCTCCATCCGATTCTCCAATGGCATCCCCACCAGCTCCACCAACTGTTGACACTCCAGCATCATCTCCTTCAGGCGGTGCTTCTCCTCCATCTATCTCTGCCGCTCCCGGGGGTTCTCCTACCGAATCACCAAACTCTGCTTCCTTCAACAGAGTCGCTGTCGCCGGATCTGCTGTTGCAGCTGTCTTTGCTGCTGCTTTCATGCTCTAAATCTCTGATCTGTGAATATTTGCATTTTTTCATTCACCGGAGTTGATGAGTTAGAGTTTATTTTTCATTGTTCTAATGTTCATTCTTTTTTTACTTTTGACTTTTATATATTTTGATGGTGGTAGTCTAACCGCTGTTGATTTTCTTGTACTATTCTTATTGTTAAATATTATTACGGGATTCTTTGTTTATTTGTTGAGAGTACTATGATTCCAATTTCTCATTTCTGTTGGAATCTGAATTGGAATCTGTTTTTGTTTGAATTAAGCAAAGCATATAATGCGAGTTTTGTAGGGATCTAGTAGCTTCTGTTGGTTGACTAGCTCAACTCTCATTTTGACGAGATTCGAATCACACGTTATAATTTTCTCCCTATTTTTTTTTTCCCTCCCCTTTCAGTTACCCTAAGGAAGGGAGCCTTGGCGTAATTGGTAAAGTTGCTGTCATGTGACCAGGAGGTCACGGGTTCAAGCTGTGAAAACAGCCTCTTGCAAAAATGTAAGGTAAGGCTGCGTACAATAGACCCTTGTGGTCCGGTCCTTTTTCGGACCCTGCGCATAGCGCGAACTTAGTGCACCGGACTGTTTTTTTTTTTTTTTTTTTTTATATATAATGCGAGTTTTCTCTCTGCTTTTGCCTCTTTGAGTTGCGAGGATTTTTTTTGAATTTTGAGTTGGGAGGAATGGACGCGGTCATGTAGTTTACGTGTCAACGATTTGGTTTGGCCAATTATTTTATAAAATTTACATCATACTATTAATTTTTAATTATTCTATTTTATATAATTAAACTCAACTTCAAAATCGTCCATTATTTCAAATTTTCTTTGATATCTGATTAATTTTATATTTTTGTTTTAAAACATGATATAATGATCACGGTTAGAAGTTAGAACACAGTATCATTCATACTTGCATACTTTGAAATAAAACTTTCTAAATAATTTTATTGTTTAAAGGTTATATATGAAAGGAATATAAAAAAAATACCCAGAATAGATCCATCTACTATTCTATAAACTAAACAAAATAAGCAAAGTCAAGAAGCCTAAATCATAGAGTTGATGATATTTATCGTGACTCATTTCCATTTCCTCCTCTTTATACCTTCTGTTATTATTTACTGTCTCTTCTTGTTCTCCGCTTAGCCTACTATTTTGTTCTTGTTGTTCCTCCTTTTATACCTGTTTCAACTTGTTCAACTTTACTTTGTCGAAAAGCTTATTCTCCAAAAGGCTGGAAACGGCATACTCAAAGGTAATCATTGCTCTAATGTTGGCGTATGTCGTAGGGGTGGCTTAAGAGTGAGATTAGTAAAACATTTGCTTTAGGCTCCTAAAATTTTGACGCCTCAAAAAATTAATGCTAAATTTTATGATTTTATTTTTTCTCTTAGACAATATTAAAAATTGTAGAAAAGTATAAAATTTATATCTAAAAGAAAGAAAGAAAAACATACTTACTTCCTAACATAAATAATTTTAGAAATTTGAACTAAACTACCCAAATCTTGATATTAATAAAGAAATGTTTTATGACAACATCCAAGGTAATGTATTGAAAACAAGTGGTTAACACCTTATTAACTTAAATTAATCATTACTATTATAAATAATAATAATATTATTATGTGAAGTAAAAAAGCTCTATGTCGCTTAAGAATACTACATTTAAATAAGAAGTATGAGAAAATGAAAAACAACACTAATTCTCTTTTTTTTGTACGTGTATAAGTATATATTAAGGCCTCAGATTAAAAATTGGCCTTATGTCATTAATTTTTTTGGGACGCCCTTAGTTTGTCGCTAGATCTACCTTGGCACAGGCAATGGGAGCATCTCCAACAGCTTCTCCGAAGAGTTCTCTAGCCGGTAGCATCACCTCCGCTGGCAACGACTCCTCCTCCTACTACTACATCAACACCCCTCCCTGCTTCTTCAAATGCTCCTACCTCTGGATCTTCTCCATCCGATTCTCCATTGGCATTTTGATACGTCCAAATTATACCTTTAAAATTAGGAGTAAGCGGTTGTTGTCAAATATAGAACCCAACAAGGTTGGGTCGAATCCCACAGAGAACACAATGAAGAAATATACTTGCTAACTGTAACGCTCGACTATTAGTCTATATTTCAGGGGAGAGTGGAATATAATAATAATTGGTTTGAAGTTTGATCATTAATGTCTACGAGTTTTTGTTATAAAATGTAAACTATTGGTAAAGGGACTAAGGCTGCGGTTCCAATGGAAAGTAATGCGAATGCGTATCAATCCAACTCCTTTATCTGTGTCGATGTAATTAAACATGGGCTACTCGAGTCTATCAAAAGTTTCTCAACCAAATTGATAAATATCATTATTAAGCTTTCTCAAGCCTTAGAATGTGGAAAATATGAACACCCATTTTATTTCAAGTAATTTTTCTATCTCTAGCTCAAGTTATTAGATGAGGTTTATAAGCCTCAAAGTCTTGCTATTTACTCTTTTCCTGACTTTCCCCTTGTTTCTCAGGCAAAGAAAAATTAACTAGGTACAAATAATGTTGTACATCATTAAATGACATTAAAGGTTGAAGAGTACATAGAAAAACATCTTTACACATAAATGGAGGTTGAATACAAAATCCAATCACATAACTAGCACATTTGGTCCCATAGCCTTAGCTAAATGGTTTAGCTCCTCATATTCATTAAATAGAAATTTGTAGCAAAGTGAATATTCATAAAGCTTATAATAGTGTTAATGGAGAAGATGACAAAAAGATGAAGAATCTTCTTAGAAGCTTCCACAATAAATAGTATTCAAAGCTCTCTCAATGCTAAAAGACAACTAGAAAGTAAAAGTGGGGGAATATTCAATAATGTGCACAGAGCACTAGGTAAAAGTATTTATAGAGGAAGGACAAAAACTCAAATCTCGGAACAAATTGACGACTTGCGACCAAAGTTTGCGGTCGCAACACGAGTTTGCGACCGCAAGTCACTCAGCATTCCTTCCTGGTCCACTTGAAGATGCGACCACAAATCGAGTTTGCGGTACTGCATGTGCTTCGCATATTAGCGCATTTTGCTTGGCTCACCGGATGTTCAGGCTTGGAAAATGCAGTCGCATTTCTGAAGTTGCGGTGCCGCATTCGCACCGCAAGTTGACGTACTTTGTTCAGCTCACTGTCGTTTTTTTGGGCAAAAGATGCGGCCGCAAGTTCAACTTGCGGTGCCACATATTTGCCGCAACTTTTTGCTCTTTTGCTCCTTTTGTTCCATTTTGTCCCTCTTTTGTCCTCGACTCACAAAATCTGAAAACACACGAAAACACTATGAAAACACGAATAAACACTTAAAAAGACTACTCAAAAAGTATAAGTAGTGAATGTAAAAAGCCCTAAAATTCACGACTTATCACATCTCCTCCGGCTCCCCAGCTATCGACACTCCGACATCTTCTCCTTCCGATGGTGCTTCTCCTCCATCCATTGTTGTCGCTCTCGGCGGTTCTCTGACCTCATCTCCTACCTTTGCTTCCTTGAACTGAGTCTCCATCACCGGATTTACTGCTGTAGCTGTCTTTGCTGCTGTTATGATGCTTTATATCTTTGATTTGTGAGATATTTTGCATTTTTATTCACGGGAATTGATGAGTTAAGGTTTATTTTTCACAATTTTTTGTTAATTCTTTTTTACTTTTGACTTTTACTGGTGGTGGTATCGTAACCGTTTTTGAGCTATTTGTACTAATATATTCTTTTTGTTGAATATGATTACGGGATTCTTTGTTTATTTATGGAGAGCACTAAGATTCTGATTTCCTCTTCCTCATTTCCGTTAGAATTTGTTATGTTTGAATTAAGCAAAGCATATAACGATGAGTATAATCTCTGTTTTTTCCTCTTTGAGCTACCAGGAATTTCATACTTGAGAAATGAGCAGTCATGTAGTTCATATGATTTGGTTCCACCGATTATTTTATAAAATTTATATCTTATTACCTCCTCGATTATTCTATTTTATATAATTAAAATTAAAAGTTTCAAAACCGTCCTCGTCATCTTAATTTCTCTTTAGTATAAATATGAATCGATAATTTTCATCACTTATTTTAAAACGTCATGTCAAATTGACAAGTAGATTAGAACATAGTTCTATTTATACTTGTATAGGATTTTGATAAAAGTTTTTTCTTAACATTTTATTATTTAAAGGTGATAAATTAAGGAAATATAGAAAACCACCGGATTAGTGATGTATCCCATTATTCTTTAGTGAAACAAAGTAAGTAAAGACAAGAAATCTATGTAACATAATGGATGATATTAAGCAAGATGATGATATTAAGCAAGATGTACGACTCAATAACTGAGTCTAGTAAGATTAAGTATTTAATAAAATAAATCTAAACCATACAAGAGAAAAGATATCTAATACGTACATTATAGCTTGTTATTTGAGATCACTAAAATACATTTTGTCGTGCTACTCAAGGTGCTAATGTTTAGTTTCAATAAAAATAGCAGGATAAGTTTGGGAAGTTTGACTGATTGCTTTTGACATGTCGTTGTTTTCATCACCTCATATCCAAGGGCAAAAAGATTAATATTTTGTCATTTTAAAATAATAATAATATATATATATATATATATATATATATATATATATAAGTTTATTTAATGCGGTTCAATATTTTTTCTTATATTTATAAAATTAAAAATCTATTTACTTATTAGATACAATTATAAATTTATATAAAACCCTTCAATTTTATT
Organism: Lycium barbarum; assembly: GCF_019175385.1. NCBI lineage: Eukaryota > Viridiplantae > Streptophyta > Magnoliopsida > Solanales > Solanaceae > Lycium > Lycium barbarum. The sequence continues at coordinate 118,154,904 of NC_083343.1, read as the reverse complement.
TTAAAAAATCTAGTAATTAATTTGATACTCGGTTGGGTGTATTAAATTGACAACCCCTTACCGTAAGCGCAATATACCGGTTTACAAAAAGTTATCTAATTTTTACCGTGATAAATTATAATACTATAATTAACTGTAAACCTAGGTGCAAATAAATACTTTACGGCCTCGCTACGCCACCCACCCTCCACTCCCCCCGCGGGATCCCCCACTTTTTAGGTGGCCAACACATAAACGAATTTTAAAAATCCCAGCCAGCTAGAACGTACCAATCATAACGGTAACCACAATGTTTACCAATAAATAAAAGTCTGTCATTAGCTTGTTTTCACAATTTTTTTGGAAAATCAAAAAAGCTTTTTACTGTAGATTTTTTTTTAAGAAATATCATTTCAAATTAAAAAAAAAAAAAGTACAAAGAAACATTCAAACAAAATTTTCTACAGCAATTTATCTCTTCACACGGTAAGAAAAATATAACTAGCGTGAACTCGGTCACAGCTCACATCTCCTCTTTTTCTTCTTCTGTCGTTGAGTTGCCAACTAATTATTAGTCCACACTCTATTGTAAATCAGCTTTTTTTTTTTTTTTTAGCTAAACCGGACTTTGGAGTGCCAAAATAAAATTTAATTTCCCCATATTTCCCTCCTATAAATACAATCGTTTCTTATCATCGTTTTAAAATAAAAAAGCATCATTCAACTCATATTTCCATTTACTCCTCTTTCATCTTTTCTTTCTGGAAAATCTCCTTGTCTTAATAACTAAAATGGCATACTCAAAGGTGATTATTGCTTTAATGTTGGCGTTTGTAGCCGGATCAGCTTTGGCACAAGCACCAGCAACTTCTCCAAAGAGTTCTCCTGCCCCGGTGGCGACTCCTCCTTCTACTACTACATCAACACCTGTTGACACTCCGGCATCTTCTCCTTCCGGCGGTGCTTCTCCTCCATCCATCGCCGGCACTCCCGGGGGTTCTCCTACCGAATCACCAAACTCTGCTTCCTTCAACAGAGTCGCCGTCGCCGGATCTGCTGTTGTAGCTGTCTTTGCTGCTGCTTTCATGCTTTAAATCCCCGGTCTGTGAAATATTTTGCATTTTCATTCGCCGGGATTTATTTTCCACCTCTTTTTTGTTAATTCTTTTTTACTTTGGCGGTATGCGTAACCGCTGTTGATTTATTTGTATTGATGCATGTTCTTATTGTTGACGGGATTCTTTGTTTATTTAATGGAGAGCACTACGATTCTGATTTCCTCTTTCTCAATTCCCTTGAAATTTGTTTTTATTAAATTAAGCAAGCATATAGGGTGTGTTTGGTACCACGAAATTTTTTGAAGAAAATTTACCGGGTTTATTACTTATTTTCTTGAGTTTAGTCCTCACGTAAATTTATTGTTTTAGAAAGTATATAATCAAGACAAATATTATGAAAGATGGGGGTGGAGTAGAGGTGAAGATGAGTTATGTTGGAATTTGTGAAGATGAGCTATAGTGAAACAAAGTAAGTAAAGATGAGAAGCTCAAATCACAGAGTGGATAATATTAATGAAGACGAGACTTAAGGACTGAGTTTATTAAAATTAAGTACATATTCAATAAGAATTATAAATTATACAAGAGAAAATATATTTTGATACTTTATGATCGTTAACAACTCAACGATTGTAATTTATAGCTCATTTGGTTGGCTATATGAATTTTCATTTTGACGAGGATTAGAATCCAACATTGTAATTTCCTCCCCATTTTTTCTTTCCCTATCCTATGCGAGTTTCCTCTCTGCTTTTGCCTCTTTGAGTTGCGAGGATTTTTTTGAATTTTGAGTTGGGAGGAATGGACGCGGTCATGTAGTTTACGTGTCAACGATTTGGTTTGGCCAATTATTTTATAAAATTTGCATCATACTATTAATTTTTAATTATTCTATTTTATATAATTAAACTCAACTTCAAAATCGTCCATTATCTCAAATTTTCTTTGATATCTGATTGATTTTTTTTTTTAAAAACATGATATAATGATCACGGTTAGAAGTTAGAACACAATATCATTCATACTTGCATACTTTGACATAAAACTTTCTAAATAATTTTATTGTTTAAAGGTTATATATGAAAGGAATATAAAAAAAAAAAACCCAGAATAGATCCATCTATTATTCTATAAACTAAACAAAATAAGCAAAGTCAAGAAGCCTAAATCATAGAGTTGATGATATTTATCGTGACTCATTTCCATTTCCTCCTCTTTATACCTTCTGTTATTATTTACTGTCTCTTCTTGTTCTCCGCTTAGCCTACTATTTCGTTGTAGTTATTATTTTTTTTATTATTATTTGACATATTTTATTATTGTTTTATTTTGATTTGATGTTTTATCGAAAACAATCTCTCTATCTTCAAAGATAGCGATAAGATCGACGTACATTCTATCCTCTCCAAACCTCATCGGATATGTTGATGTTGTTCCTCCTCTTATACCTGTTTCAACTTGTTCAACTTTACTTTGTCGAAAAGCTTATTCTCCAAAAGGCGGGAAATGGCATACTCAAAGGTAATCATTGCTCTAATGTTGGCGTATGTCGTAGGGGTGGCTTAAGAGTGAGATTAGTAAAACATTTGCTTTAGGCTCCTAAAATTTTGACGCCTCAAAAAATTAATGCTAAATTTTATGATTTTATTTTTTCTCTTAGACAATATTGAAAATTGTAGAAAAGTATAAAATTTATATCTAAAAGAAAGAAAGAAAAACATACTTACTTCCTAACATAAATAATTTTAGAAATTTGAACTACACTATCCAAATCTTGATATTAATAAAGAAATGTTTTATGACAACATCCAAGGTAATGTATTGAAAACAAGTGGTTAACACCTTATTAACTTAAATTAATCATTACTATTATAAATAATAATATTATTATGTGAAGTAAAAAAGCTCTATATCGTTTAAGAATACTACATTTAAATAAGAAGTATGAGAAAATGAAAAACAACACTAATTTTTTTTTTTGTACGTGTATAAGTATATATTAAGGCCTCAGATTAAAAATTGGCCTTATGCCATTAATTTTTTTGGGACGCCCTTAGTTTGTCGCTAGATCTACCTTGGCACAGGCAATGGGAGCATCTCCAACAGCTTCTCCGAAGTGTTCTCTGGCCGGTAGCATCACCTCCGGTGGCAGCGACTCCTCCTCCTACTACTACATCAACACCCCTCCCTGCTTCTTCAAATGCTCCTACCTCTAGATCTTCTCCATCCGATTCTCCATTGGTATCTTGATACGCCCAAATTATACCTTTAAAATTAGGAGTAAGCGATTGTTGTCAAATATAAAACTCAACAAGGTTGGGATTGAATCCCACAGAGAACACAATGAAGAAATATACTTGCTAACTGTAACGCTCGACTATTAGTTTATATTTCAGGGGAGAGGGGAATATAATAATAATTGGCACAGGCAATGGGAGCATCTCCAATAGCTTCTCCTAAGAGTTCTCCGGCACCGATAGCATCACTTCTTACTACTACATCAACACCACCTGTCTCTGCTCCTACAACTGCATCTTCTCCATCCGATTCTCCAATGGCATCCCCACCAGCTCCACCAACTGTTGACACTCCAGCATCATCTCCTTCCGGCGGTGCTTCTCCTCCATCCATCACCGCTGCTCCCGGCGGTTCTCCTACCGAATCACCAAACTCTGCTTCCTTCAACATAGTCGCTGTCGCCGGATCTGCTGTTACAACTGTCTTTGCTGCTGCTTTGATGCTTTAAACTTTCTGATATGTGAATATTTGCATTTTTCCATTCGCCGGAGTTGATGAGTTAGGCTTTATTTTTCACTGTTTCTTTGTTACTAATTCTTTTGGCGGTAGTTGTGACCGCTGTTGTACTAATATATTCTTATTGTTGAATACTATTACGGGATTCTTTATTTATTTATGGAGAACATTATACAATTTTCTTCCTCATATCTAGGGGTGTTTAAGGTTAAAACTCAATCCGAACCGCAAGTCGAACCAAATCGATTAAATAGACCGATAGTTATTTGGATTTGGTTTGATTTTAAATTTTTTTATGAAATTGATAATATTTGATTTGGTTTGATTTTATTAAAAATAAATCGAAGAAAAAACCGAATCGACTAATTAATATACACAAAAATATATACACACATTCACATAATATATTAATTTTTATACATAATTTTAAATATCCAGTTTATTCTTTCATTGAAATTTTCTTTATCTCTATTAGGCTAATAAATTTTACACTTTATGCTCATTCCTTAAAAGAAATTCATGTATTAAAACTCATTTATTCGAAAAGGGTGTATTTCTAATAAGTTTTATTCACTTGATTAAAGCTCATAGGTCTTAAGACTTTTGCTCTTTATAGCTCCCATAAAAAAAGAATAATAACGGATTATAAGTTGAAAAATGATGAAAAAGTCTTTCCTAATCGTAGGAAAAAATTTGAAAGAGAGAAATACATTATGTTTCTTGGAAACTTGTCATCTTTTTTCTTTGGAAATTAAACTCAAAATTAAGCTTTTTTCTGTACTTTGACTGAAGATTAGTCACGTTTCAAAATACCGAAATATAAATATTTTATATAGAACTTCATATTTTTTTTAGCATAAAATAATGTCGGCTCATTACATCAAGTATACATATATGTTGGGATCGTCGTTTTAGGGGTTGTATTCTTCAAGTTTTTTTTTTTGTATTTTAATCGAAGATTTGTCACGTTTCAAAACACCGGAATATAAATATTTTATATAGAACTTCATATTTTTTTTAGCGTAAAATAATGTCAGCTCATTACATCAAGTATACATATATGTTTGGATCGTCGTTTTAGGGGTTGTAAAGTGTCTCGAAGTAAGTTTGTAAACTTGTTATCTTTAAGCTTTTTTTTCGTACTTTGATCGAAGATTAGTCACGTTTGAAAACGTCGGAATATAAATATTTTATATAGAACTTAATTTTTTTTAGCGTACAATAATATCGGCTCATTACATCAAGTATACATATGCCTCTTCACTCACGTAAATAAAAAATAAGGACAAGAGCATAGGTAGAAAACTAATTGTAAATTGTTGAAACTTTAAATGGTCATAACTTTGCGCTCGGATGTCCGATTTACGCAAAAAAGTTTTTGACCCAGGGTATTTTTTCGAGATCTAGCGGGTCAAACCGCCATAGCCGGGTCGATTTTCCAAAAAACGCCCATTATCCCATTCAATTTGAATTTCCCCCAAATTGGTGCACAATTTTCATTCTTCTCTAGTAAAAATCTAATGATAAAAAATCTATTTCGAGATGCTAATCCCGTGGTAATGATGTTTTGAATGTCAATTTCGAGGTTCGAAATTTAATTTATGAAAACGAGTTAGATAGCATTAGTGAACATTATAAAAAATAAAAAGTGTCTACTTTGTTGCATTCACCAATTTGGCTTTGTCACGACCCAACCCCGTGGGCCATGACTAGTGCCCGAGCTGGACACTCGTATACATACCTGTTAGATATAGACAGATTGAATTTAAGAATTGTATGGAACTTATGAAAGCAACTAAGGATTCATAGCGTCGCATATCATAAACCTGTCTCCTGAGGAGTCACAGCTAACCAAAACATAATATGATACGCAAGCCGACAAGGCTGCCACTACATGTCAATACAATACGCAAGCCGACAAGGCTGCCACTACATATCAATACAATACGCAAGCCGACAAGGCTGCCACTACAAGCGGGAATATCCATAGCAAACCATATAGACACGGCTGAACAAAATCCATATACAACCCACTCACGTCTACAGACCTCTAAGAGTATTGATAGTGAAATATGACGGGACAGGGCCCTGCCGTACCCTTGGATAAACATATATATATATATATATATATATATATATATATATATATATATACATCAAAAGATCTGTACCAAAAGTCTAGGCTCCGGAACAATGGAGCTCTCCAAGACAGCTGAGTAGAAATCCTAAGCTGGAGGATCACCAAATCGAGTATCCGTACCTGCGGGCATGAAACGCAGCCCCCCGAAGAAAGGGGGTCAGTACGAAATATGTACTGAGTATATAAAGCATGAAATACAATAAAGTGGATCATGACTGAAATAGAGATTATAGGGAACAAGTATGACATTCAAATACCAATACACTTGCCTTATGAAATGTAAATCATGCATATCAATATCATATATCATACCCGGCCCATTATGGGACTCGGTGAATAAAGTCATCACATACCATCCTTGGCGCCATAATCACATCATCATATCATCACATATATATATATATACCGTACCCGGCCCTCTAGTGAGGGACTCGGTGAGCAATGCAGTGACACTGTGCACGAGAACATACCCGGCCCGGGACTCGGTGAAAGATACATTACGGCATGCACGAGCAGAGTAGTGAGCAACCATATATAAACTAAACCATCATCCGAGACTCAATAGAATAAATAGAATGAATGAACACTTGAGTATCAATGGCGACAGCCGTATCAAGTATACCTCAAATGTCATTATCGATTGTGTCAAATAGAACTTCAGGAATCATGGACACGTATAAAAACCATATGAAATAGCTTATAGAAATCAAGAACATTAACCATCCTAGTGTCTCTAAGAATAAGAACTTATACATTCGTCGTTTACTCGTTTCATATAAATCATGCCAAAAAGAAAGAAGGGTTAGCTTTACATACCTTTAACGCTTATCCGTGATACAATACGAATACGCTGCCCGAAGTGTCTCAACCTATATTAAAACGTCAAGACTATGGTTAAGCTACGGAAAGGCATAAAACGTACTTCAACGTTAGTAGCTCATTTCTAGACGATTGAGCAGCATTTCCCCTATATTGTTCAATTTCCTCACATTTAAGCCAACTATACAACAACCAACATAGCATCAACCAAGGCACGTCTAAGTTATCATATCAAGAACTAGTTAAAACAAGATCCGAGGATACCCCAAAACAGCCCACATGATATAACAATGCCCGATACACTTCAAATATCTAAAATATACACCCAACAAGCCACATACGCTTCACATACGATATCTTATACATTCCTTTCTTATCAAATTAGTGATTCACAGTAGCAACAACACATCAACGACCTCAACTTGTTATACCCCATTTTAACCGGGTTATAGCGGAGTATAACATATTGGAGATTCCTGAATTGTTTATTTAAGGAGTCGCCACCTAATTGATTTTAACGGTGAATTAGGACACCTAGATATTAACTAAGGTAAAGTTAAAACTAAACCTCCGTTAGTAGTCTGCTTAACCAGTGTGATTCTAGGTAAGGGTTCTATATTATCCTAAAGGGAAGGGGTTAGGCATCCTTTAGAATCCGTTAACTTACGGTTATCCGACCAAACTTAGATTAACTAATTAATGCTAAATCATCACTCCAAATTTTAAGACAAAAGAGTAAGAAATGTTGCTAAGGTTTTTAAGAAAAATGAAGAATATTGCCTAAAATAAGATTTAGAAAAAATGTAATAATTTAGAAAAGAAGATTTTTAATGTCATTTAAAATAAAGCTTATATAAGTTGATAAGGCTTTAAAAAATGCTATTTAGAATGAGATTTGTAGAAAATGTAATAATTTGCATAAAAGGGGAATTTTAAATGACATTTCGAATAAAACTTATAAAAAATTGCTAAAGCTTTAAATAATAATGCTATTAAAAAATAAGATTTGCATAGAATGTATAAGTAGAAAAAAAACGCAGGTTTGTGCAGTGTTTTAATAAATACTTAAAACAAACTAAACGATGCTAATTGACTTTGCATTTTTAGAAGTATAAACAAAATCACGTTTTATTAACTACATTCGGCTAAAAGTATGCATAATTTTAGATAACTTTTTTGTTTTAAAATGTTTGCAAACTATTCTTTAGTTCCTTTCCTTGAACTAACTACCCATTCCCAAAACTAAACCTTCTAATTTATTAGGATTCATCTAAACTAGAAAAAACAAACAAACAGAGAGTTAGTTGAATAATACAAATTAATATGCACAAAATAAATAGGGGCAGAGACAAATTAAATGAGCTCAGCCCATTTTCAAAGCTGCCACGATCAGATCGCTGTTGGACTTCAATCCAGAATTTCAATTGAGGCTGCGGGGCTGCGGCTGTTATCTGTTTGCTATTGGGCATTGGCCCGGAAAGTGTTATTTTTTTTATGGGTCGACTGGACACGAGAGGAAGTCATGTTGGGCTTCTAGCCCAACCGAATGCGGAGGAAAACAGTCCCGAATCGAGACTCCATTTGCTCGGATGTGTACATGTAAAGAAAAATATGAAAAAGATTAGAAACGCACATAACCATTAAATAAGACAAAAACGCATATGATGTTAAACTTCCGAATACACGCGTTAACAGTAGGCATAAAAAGGGTTGCTCCAGATTTGAACACAACATAGAGAAAGCTAACTGATTTTAGCAAAGATATTTCCTATCTTTAAATGCAGAAACAGAACAACTCAATACCAAGGAAGCCATTTCCTGCCTAGATTTGCAATATGACTCCTGATGTATTCCAAAATACAAGACCAAATGACATCTTTAACTTCAGGATAAACCAGTACGCAGTCAGATGTTCAGGTCTAAGGATCTCCCAGGTTTGGACATGAATGTAATCACTCCATGACGCAACCCATCGTAGATTATGAAGGGTTAGCATATATACATAAAATTTGGTCAGCATGCATCATGAACACAACTATTGATAACCCACATGCTCAGCACCATAACATGGCAAAATTTTATGATGTCAGCTATCAATAATTACATCTCAAGCTAAAAGCATGCTAACATGAGAGCAATCAACTATCAATCCAAAACCCAACATTTCACAGGGAAAAGGATTTAAAATAAAGGAACGAACCACCTCAAACTTTCCCCAATGACTTTTGAAGTAAACAACTCCAAACATTTCATTCCCAATTCACTTATTACAAACAGAATTCTAAACAAACTTACGTAGAACTTTCAATAAAGCCAAAGGAAATCATCTGGATGCAATTAGACATAACAAGATGAACCAGAAAGAGATTCTAAGCTATGCATTTTCGTCAAAAACCAAGACTTGTTTTACAATGCTTTGAACAGTTTCGGGAGAAAAACTTCGAACTTGAATTAACTCGTTACGGACAGATTCAGGGCACTTTAACATTCTTCAAAAACCTATCCTTCTTCAACTAAATACTCTATTGGATGAAGTGATTAAAGGCATAATTATATACTAAACTACCCCTAGTCAGATTCCGCTTTCAAACAAAGGGCAATTAGAAGTGTTCATAATACACAGAACTGAGAAATGGTCGTGTTTCGCCCGATAGATTTAAATTAAGGCAAGGGGCAGAAGTGATCCACACATTATCATGCAAAATGAAATATAAGGAAATCAGAGAAGAAAAACCAGAATCCAAAGAGCAAGAGGATTATCTGGCCTATATCTAACAGCCATGAAACTAGCAATTAAACAAACCACATCAAAATGACAGTGAGCAAAATGAAGAGAATCTCTTGGGACTTTTGAAGATGTTTCCACGAAAACAACAATGAATCTTTAAGGCTCATGCTCATGATCACAATATCTGTTTCAAGAGGTTAAACAAACCAGACCAGATTTGACCTTCATCAAGGTAACAACAAACCAGATTCAATCATCTTTACCACAACCATCATTCTGATCATTATACAAACTGGATATGCTTCCACTATGTTGCAATTTCGACCTCCCTGTTACTATGCCATAATTAAACCACATTGAACAAACTCATAGAGGTGTTTTTCGTTGACATAATCAGAAACAAAACAGAAATCAGCCACGGATTCGACTACTAATCATCGCCTGACCTAACAACAACACTTAAACAAGTTCGAATATAGTACTGACTAATAGCCCAGATTTATACAACGATACGCAACTTAAACCAACTAGCATGATTAATTCACACATTTGAATTAACTAAAGCAAAGTTATCACACATAGCACATGTAATTGCATAGACAGAGCCAAACTCGATAATTAAATCATCATACAAACTAATTTAGTCCGAATTAACATCAACATACAAACAAACTATCCCTTGAACCAAACTAATCTACCTAATCATCCTGTTTTAAAACTGCCTAGCGATTAAAAAAAACACAGATAAGACAGAAAATAAAAGGGAAAGGGGAAATTACCTTCTTCGGGTGCAGCGAAGTGGGTGCGGGGCTTCGATATCCACTCGAACACTACGAACCCCAGTTTGCGATGCTTGGATTTATGACGATATCAAGGAAAGCGAAAAATTGATTCGATATTTTTAATAATAAACAAGATTAAAGGCTGTCAAAAAGAACTTGTATTTTAGGGATTGCTCGACTGAAAGCTTTAATTTTCATGGGAGGATTTTTCGATTCGAAAAGCTTTCATTCCTCGACCCCCCTCTACGATTCCAACCGCCCTCTTATTTATAGTGTTCTTTAGGTTTTGTGTTGGGAAAGGAGATAGAGGAGCGGGTGACAACGAAAGTGGAGGGAACAGAAGTGGGATGGCAGTGGCATGGGCGAAGATGGGAAGTGGGGTGTCAGACGCGTGGGTGGAGATGGCAGGATAGAGATGGAGTGGGGGTAACATGGTGTCAGAGGGTGGAGACGAAGGTGTGGTGGTGTCAGACGCAAGTGGGGGACAGTGGTGTAGTGGAGGGTGCGGGTAGCGATGGTGAAGATGGAGGTATGGGTGTGGGTGATGAAGCAGTGGGGTGAGAGATATAGTGGAGGTGCGGGTAACGTGGGAAGAGCCGACGACGAAAGAGGGGAAATGGGGAGACGCGGCGGTGGCGATGGGGGTTGGAGGCGGTGATGGGAGGAGGAAGAAAAGAGGAGAAGGAGGCGACGAAAAGAATCGGTTCAAAAAAATGGGAAACCCTAAGGGTTTCCCTTATTTTGGATAAAGACGGGTCGGATCAGGTCCATTTGTGGACCGGGTCAATTTTTAGACCGGGTATTAAAAGAATGGACTAGTGAATTGAACCATGGACTAGTCTAAAAATTAAGATAAGCGATATGGGCTAATCAAAAAAATATTAGGAGTTAATCGGACCTTGATTTGGGGTCCGGTAAGTCAAAAATGCGGACCGAGTGCAAGAAATAATTTGGCTTCTAAATTTGAATAAAAGACCCATTTTGATTAACGATGTACCAAGGGTGCCAGAATATCACCTGGTACGAAAATATGCAATTGTAAAAGACCCGGATAATAAATTATATGTTGTTACAATGACCGTGCAATAATATTTTAACAATAAATAAACGCTATCATTTTAAATGTGCGAAATAAGTGTGATGTGTATGCGGAAGTTGATAAAATGCCGAGAAATGCCAGTTTCAATAATACTAAATAACCGTAGCGAATGACTAGCGGTAATAGTACTGCTAATAATGATAACAATAATGATAATGGTAATAATGATAATGGCGATAAAAATAATAATAGATATAATAATAATAGTAGATAACAAACATTGATAATTAAAATGATAATAATTAATAATAATAATAATAAAGATGATAATAATTAATAACAAGATAACAATAATAAATAACAATTATTGATAGTGACAAAACGTTAGTAAATTAATAATAATAACAATAATAGTGGTAATAATAAGATAATAATGATAATAATAATAATAATAATAATAATAATAATAAATAAATAAATAAATAACAATTATTGATAAAACAATGACAATAATTAATAATAAAATAAAGATGATAATGATGATTAATAATTGATAACAAAATAACGCTGATAATAGTGATTGGTAATTAACAATAATAATAATAATGACAATTAGTAATAATGATAATTTAAGAATAATAATAATAGTTATTAATAATAATAATAATGATAATAATAATAGTTGTAACAGAATAATAAAACGCCGTTATTGATAAGAGACCAATAACTATAGTAAACATAATATATACTATTATTTTTTTTTTTTTTTTTTTGAAAATATTAGAAGCGCAAATATGTATTTCGGAGGAGAGGCGGGACAAAATTGGGTGTCAACAACTTGTCCCTCTTTGCCTGATAATGATGAAAGAATTTTCGGGCAAAGACGTTGACTTAGTAGCCTATTTTGTCCCGGCTAGAGGATTGTGGAGGACTTAGGGTAAATAAAATTACGGCCGAACTCTGGTCTTTGAATCGCCTACATATCTCGGGTTGCACGAGAATCAGGCCGTGTGTAGTTCTGCGAAGACTACGACACCTATGACTGGCAACTCACGATTTGATGCGAATCTTCGCGAAAAAAATATTGTCCCAGTGTCGAATTATGATGACATTGGGTATTGTGATAGAACTCTGAAAATGAGTGTGCTGGAACGGAAAATTTGAAATTGGAGCCGAGTGTTCGAGGTAGATCATTGACCCTTGTCGGAAGTTTGCTTATCCTTCCCGACGTATTGCCCAGTTCGCTGCCGAAGAAATAGTTCCACGTTGCGCTAAAGCTCCTGCGAAACTTTAAACTACATAAAATAGTTAGTAACAAATAAATATTGAAGTAAAGTGATGCAAGTGCGGTGAAATGCGGCTGCGAGCGCACGCAGGGCATTTGAAAATAATAATAAGACAGGGAAGGTGCGGTGCGATGTCTTATGCAGAAATTTTTCAAAGGGCGATGCGCAGCCTTATGCGGAAACTACAAAGGGCGGTGCGCAGCCTATGCAACATGAAAGGTGGTGCACAGCCTTATGCAGAAAATTTAAAGGGCGGTGCATGGTCCAGGCAGTATATGAAAGCGATGCAAAGGGCGGTGCGTAGCCCATGCATCATATGAAAGGCGGTGCGCAGCCTTATGCGAAAATTTAAAAAGGGCGATGCATGGCTCAGGCAATATATGAAAGCGATGCAAAGGGCGGCGCGCAGCCCATGCATCATATGAAAGGCGGTGCACAACCTTATGCAGAAATTTTCAAAGGGCGGTGCACAGCCCAAAATGTCCTATTAAAGGCGGATTAGCCTAAACTGCCCTATTAAAGGCGGACTAGCCTAAAATGTTCAATTAAAGGCGAACAAACCTAAAGTGTCCTATTAAAGGCGGACGAGCTTAAAGTCCTATTAAAGGCAGACGAGCCTAAATATCCTATTAAAGGCAGACGAGCCTAAACTGCCCTATTAAAGGTGGACTAGCCTAAAATGTTCAATTAAAGGCGAACAAGCCTAAAGTGTCCTATTAAAGGCGGACGAGCCTAAAGTGTCCTATTAAAGGCGGACGAGCCTAAAGTCCTATTAAAGGCAGACGAGCCTAAACTGCCCTATTAAAGGCGGACTAGCCTAAAATGTTCAATTAAAGGCGAACAAACCCAATAATAGTCCTATTAAAGGCGGGCGGGCCTAAATGTCCTATTAAAGGCGGACGGGCCTAAATGTCCTATTAAAGGCGGACGGGCCTAAATGTCCTATTAAAGGCGGACGGGCCTAAATGAGGTGCTTTTGCGAACAATGATGATGTGCCTTTGCAGGACATTTGAAAGTAATAATGTAATGCAGGTGCGGTTGCTTTTGCAGTGCGGGGCATTTTGAAAACAGTAGTGCAGTGCGGGGCATTTAAAGCAATAGTGCATGCGCATTGTATTTGAAAGCATTTATGCAAGGCATTTGAAAGCAATAAGAAATGTTTGTGCATCGACACGTTTGAAAAATCATTTGCAAGACTCAAGCATTAATTTGTTGCGAATCTCGTATATTATTGATACTCGAGAGGCATAATCGTTATAAGAAAGATCAAACCGTTCGACGTGCAATCCTTGCAAGGCTGCGAACATTATATATATTTTGGCTTCCGCAACTTGGGAACCGTGAAACAAAGCGAGCATCCTTTCTCCTAAGTCTTCTTTTTGCCTGATGACTCTGTTGGCCATATTCTCTTTCATGTTTCTCGATGTCGCTTGCGATGATGCCCTTAAAAATTGTCCCAGTTACTCGCATAAGAGGGTGTCGTTTCGCGATGATGCCCCTTAAAACTGTCCCAGTTTCTGGTATAGGAGGATATTGAGCTTTTGCGGTGATGCTCTTAAAATTTGTCCCAGTTTCTGGTATAGGAGGATGTTGCTTTTGCGAATGACGAGACCGAGCCTGACATAGGCTGCCTATGTATCCCGCTAAGGGAATCAGGTCAAGCGTAGTTCAAATTACAAAGCAGAATAAAATTGAGATAGGAGACGGTGCTCGGTCTTATGCTAAAATTTCAAAGGGGCGGTGCACAGCCCGAAATGTCCTATTAAAGGCGGACGAGCCTAAGATGTCCTATTAAAGGCGGACGAGCCTAAAATGTCCTATTAAAGGCGGACGAGCCTAAAAATGTCCTATTAAAGGCGGACGAGCCTAAAATGTCCTATTAAAGGCGGACGAGCCTAAATGCAGTGCTTGATTTATGATTACTAAAATTAGTGTGGAGCGAGGAGCTTTTGCGATGCTTTATTTGTATGCGGTGAGACGAGTTTGACGCAGTGCGTAATTTGCAGCAGCAAATATTCATGACGTAATGCCGAAGATTTGGGGACCTTCTACCCTGCCAAAATTTGCATCTAAAAAAGTTCCTGCACTCAAAGAAATTTGTAAGTTTCAAATTTAATTAGTATTAAGTTGACTTTGCCCTTTGCTCTATCTGAATCTTGCAATTGCCGACTTGATACTGTGCGATATCCTTCAAAAATAGCTAAAATATGCCCCTGCGTTACTCAAAGAAAATTTGTTAGTGTAAAATAAAATGGTTGTCTTGCATTGAACACCAAAGCTTTGGCGTTGAATCTGCATTTCTCGAGGTGATGTCATTGCAACAATCTGGTGACGCTAATACATTGCTCGAGATTTCGACTCATGCTTTTGTCGAATAATGATAGGCCATTTGCAAAGCTGCCCCAGTGTTGCTTTATGGGGAAGATGGAATTTTCACTATATTAAGACCGTGTCCGAGAATGGACTGCCTACTTATCCCGAAGGAATCAGGTCGAAAGTAGTTCATACAAAGCTTTAGCAAAAATTACAAGAAGGAAAGCTGATTATGAGGCAAGTGGGTGGAGAATGGTAGTGCCGGTAGATCCTTTCAATCATCTTACTTAGTTTCACGCTTCCTTTTGAAATGCCTCGGTGCCAATTTTGACGGATCACCGGTAACAATAATTGCATTTGCCACTGAAGGGTCATCATTGTCGTGTAATTTATTTTGCTGCACGCTTATCTTATCCTTTTCGATCATGTTCTGTATCTTATGCTTAAGTGCCACGCAATTTTCCGTGTCATGACCTGGAATATTAGAGTGGTAAGCACAACTCTTGGACCAATCAAAATCTGGCGGTAGGCTTTTAGGGATCCATCTTTTCTTTGGCTTCAGGAGTTCTTTGGCTTTCATTCTCTCAAATATGCTGGTTAATGACTCTTCAAGAGGAGTAAAAGTGCGGAGTCTTGCGTGCTCTGACTGTCGTAAGCTAGACTGTGTTTGATCGGGTTGATATCGAAAGCCTCGTTGATGAAGGTATACGTGATCATGCGAACATTGATGGTTCTGTCGTGATTGCGGCTGATACGTAGGCCTGACAGCTGAGTCGGCTTCTCTGTTTTTGCCTTGCAAGTTGTTGAATGTCTCGGCTTGAAAAGTTGTTTGTACTGACGGAGTGTCAACAATTCTTCCTGCTCGAATGCCCGCTTCTACTTGCTTTCCAACTTGAATTAGATCATAAAAGTCACGTAACCGCGCACATAACAACTTTTCATAATATATGCCCTTTTGTATTTGGATGAAAGTTGAAATCAACTCATTCTCGAGCAATGGAGGGCGTATTTTTGAAGCTTCCAATCTCCATCGGATGGCATATTCCTGAAATGACTCATGTGGCATTCTTTCTATCTCAAGCATATCATAAAGATTTGGACTAACCCCGATGTTAAATTTAAAATGTTCTACAAAGTCGCGGGCCATGTCCTCCCATGTGTACCATTTGCGAAAGTCTTGTTCTGTGTACCAATCTAATGCTAACCCTGATAGGCTCTGAATGAACAATTTCATTCGTATGGCTTCATCTTGTCCAATTCCCATTAATCTGCTACAATAGTCCTTCAAGTGCGTAATAGGATTTCCTCTGCCATCGAAGGTGTTGAATTTTGGCACTTTGAGTCCTGGCGGAAACTCAACATTTGGAAGCATGCACAAGTTTTCATATCTTAAACTTTGGACATTTCTTGCCCGCATCTCTTCTTCGACAATTCTCCTCAAATTGTGAAGCTCTCTATCCGAGTCATTCTGATTGATTGCGTTCGCTTCATTTCTCAATCTCTTGTGTGGGTATACCGCTAGCTGATTTTGCTGGTTTTCTGTGAAGGGCGCTGCAAGTGCAGGCTTTTGGACATTAGGTATCAATGTGACTTGCAAAGCTTCTGGTTTAATAGAATATCTTGGCGGTATATTTGTAGGAGCTGGGTGAGGAGAAATAGTGAAGGAAATGTTTTGGGTAGAGCTGCAAGCTGAACTTGTGTTAGGAAGAAGGCTGAGGGTATTTCCCAAATTGACCAACACGCTTCTTTGTACTACATTCTTCTCGCCATCCTCATTTTGCGCTTGCACCAACCC
The DNA here is from genome assembly GCF_019175385.1 of Lycium barbarum. Taxonomy (NCBI): domain Eukaryota; kingdom Viridiplantae; phylum Streptophyta; class Magnoliopsida; order Solanales; family Solanaceae; genus Lycium; species Lycium barbarum. The sequence continues at coordinate 118,138,210 of NC_083343.1, read as the reverse complement.
CACACCGGTGTTGAATGACTCAAATCTTTTTGCCATTGTATCTCGTCCTTAATGCAGATTCGCAGCCAAAACAATGTTCAATGCCAGATAACCCGTAAAAGAAGGACACAAGAAGCTCTAGAATTTGTAGTCTGACGGTATCGTGACAGGCTGAATTGATGGCACGTAATCCTGATTTGATCTGTCTTTAATCTCGTCAACCTTCAAAAAACAGGTGTATAAAGTTATAGAATTATATTGATAAGAATAAATTAAAAGATAAGGCTGAAAGTAAAGTTGCATGGCTTTTGAGGCGAGGCCACAATGGCCCTGATTGGTAGACTTGATTGTTGATCTCGCGATTTTAAGTTCCTGCATTCAAAGAAAAATTCTCAGTTTGGGAGGGGGAAAGTTGATTCGTGTTGACTCGAAGCCTGACTTTGTTGGCGCCCCATTCATCCTGTTTGTTTGGATCTTGCGGCCTCCGTTTAAAGCCTCGGTAGATGAACAGTAGTGAAATAATTTGAAAGAAAGCCTTCCATTCGAAAAATATATACGTAAGTGTATGTATGTAAGGAAAGATATATATGAAAATATATGTATACAAGTTGTAAGATATTCCTGCTAACTTTCGATTGCGACACTTCCGAGAACTTTGAAAGGTCGTTTGTGTGTACTATTCTTGTCTAGTGGCCTTAATAGCGTTGATGTCCAACTTTTCTCTGGTCTAATCTTCCAAAATATGCCCCAGTTTTGATTCTGGAGGGTATACTAAACCTATGATATGTTGTGACCGAACCTTGTATAGGTTGCCTACGTATCCACCAAGGAATCAGGTCTGAACGTAGTTCGTGACACATAAAATATTTTGGATTTTTTTTATAAAGCAACTGAACCCTATGTGGGTTGCCTACGTATCCCACCTCGGGAATCAGGTCAGAACGTAGTTCGTACGCATGTGAATGGCAAAAATTCTAACCTAGTATGACCGAGTCCCTATGTGGGCTGCCTACGTATCCACCGAGGAATCAGGTCAAGCGTAGTTCGTACGCATGTGAATGGCAAAAATTCTAACCTAGTATGACCGAGTCCCTATGTGGGCTACCTACGTATCCACCGAGGAATCAGGTCAAGCGTAGTTCGTAACTAAAGGAAATGTTGCAAACCAGGTTGTCTAACCTAATGGCGTACTTTGATTTCTTCTTGAATTGCCAGGTTTTAGGCTTATGTTGTCACCTATCGGCTATTTCAATTTCTTGAGTGGAATCTTGTCTTGTCCCCTAGTTTCTTTGTTACTCTTTCAGGATTTGTCTATTCGTTCATGTCACAATCGTAGAGTTGGCAGATTTGATAAGTAAAGTATAAAATAAATGATTAAGGAAAATCCGAAATGCCTTTATAGTTTTGCAATTCAAGCTTCCACAAGGTGAAGCAAAACAAACAAAATTTTGGGTACGGTTCAAGCATCAATAAAAGAAAACAAGTTCACTACATGTTCATTCCACCAAGGCTCCCGGCGAATCAGGGACGGAGTACAAGTCCAGTTCTTCAGAGTCTCTCCTGGTTCTGTACCCTGGATGGTTGGTGTCTCAGTAGTTGTTGCAGCCATCTTCACTGGCACTTGTTTTCGGATCATCCCCATAGGCGCAACGAACGTTGATGACACGCCTCTCTCCATCTTTTCCAATTGGCGTAACAGCCTCCTTCCGATTCTTAACTTTTCGATAATTATCATGTTCACGTTGGCGTTTTCGTGAGTAGGAAAAGGGATGGCGATCCATATCGAGTTGAGCTCCAGTGAGCTGGATTGTTCCTTCCTTAATCAAGGCTTCAATTTTGCTTTTGAAGCCATAGCAATCCTCAGTGGCATGCCCCGGAACTCCAGAATGATATGCGCAATGCTTGGAACTATCAAACCATTTTGGGATAGGATTGAGAATTTTCCCTTCAATAGGTTGTACCACGCCTGCCGCTTTCAGTCTTTCAAATAGCTGAGACAAAGGTTCAGCGAACTGAGTGTAATCACGGGTGTTTTTTATGACAGGGTTTGGACGGGCTCTATGTGTGGTATGTGGTCGATTTCGGTGGGTGGAAATTTGGGCAAATTGGTATGGACGTAAGTTTTGATATTGAGGTGCTCGGGGTTGGTAGTAATTTGGTCGAGTACTATAGACAGGGTAAGGGAATAGTGGAGCTTGGTAGGGTTCAACGTAATGGTAAGGGTAGAAAGGTTGTTGCGGATGGCCAAAGTACGTAAGGACTTGGTTTAGTGGGTTTAGAGGAGTAATTGTAGGTGGTGGGTTAGTGTTGGTGGGTAAAGCAATGTAAGGAGTGTTACCTAGTGATTGATTTGGTGGATTTGCGGAGGTGATTGGAGGTAAGTTGTTGTTGGTAGGTGCATTGTTTTGTGGAGGAAGATGTTCTGGAACTAAAGGTTCAAGTGATGGAAAATGAGGCGGGTTTGGTGCGACACTCCTAGGTTCAGGAGGTGGACTTTGGAGTGTAATGGATAAGTTGGTCATGTTTCTAACCCGATTTAGCTCTCCACGTAGATCCTCAATCTCTTGAGTCAGGCGGGCGATATGTTCATCCCGTTGAATAGTAGTTCCGTGTTCAAAAATCTCGGGAGGGTCATTAGAAACCATGATGCTTTCCGGGCTAGTTGAAATAGATGCGGCTGGATCAGACGTAATATTTGCTTTTCCTTGAACAACCCAGCTGCGTTGAGGTAACGATGATGTCTTTGACCTTGTGATGTAAGGATGGTCGGCCATTGAGTGTCAACACGAATCAACTTTTTTTTTTGGGAATAAGATAAAAGAAACATAAAGTATAAACGATGTTAGTCTCGTGAACATATCTAGGTAAAGTCATGATCATGTAAAGTCAAGTATGACGTGTAGCAAATAATTCATCAAATAAAAACAAATTGTCAAACAAGTATATCAACAATAACGCGTCCTAATATGCATGTGACCTCTTTGTGCCAGAGGTAGGCCTATCGTCGTTTGAAGGGTAAAGTGTGCCATAATATGTCATCCCGTTGCTTTGATTAATTAAACAGATTCTATTTCTCAAATAAAGTACAAGATAATGCAATATTTATTACATGTTAAATGAATACAACATAAAGTATTTCCTAATTTAAGTAAAGTAAATACAATTTCCTATGTCTAACTTCTAGCTCCATTTGTGCTGTCTTTGATCTTCATCATTCGTTGTACTCCAATGCAAATTCATACCTGTCATAGAAATATTAATCATGCCCTCCCTCCTAAAGTTTAATTAATTAGAGCAAATAGTCAATATTTAGGCACAATTATCCTTCAAACATGCACATAAAGTATGATTGGTGTCACTCGGGGTCGCGAACCCGCTTGGACGTTTGGGTAAAGTCATCTAATGAATTTAATACACCAAGGGTATTAAACCTCCTAGGTCATGAAATGTATGCTCCTAATAAAGGGTGTTGGTTTAGCTCTATCTTAGGCAGACTAAGAGTTGGCTTCCTATGACACAAGGTTCCCTCAAGCGGACAACTTGGGAGTGGAAAGTCTGTGGCCGTCAACTGCACCGCTGATCGACTAAATCCACTAGACCAATCCAACTAAAGGGGTAATTTAGTAGTGCACGGGCGCAAACTGCGAAGCCGCTTTAAGTGTGTGAATATGTGTGAGTTTTCCAGGAATGGAAGAAATATGAGCGGAATGCCAATTTAAGAAAAGCAATAACATACATATTACATAGAAAATTTACATAATAAAACAATCACTTAAAAGAACATAAAAAGAAAAAAAATAAAGCAACAATAAAGGCAAAAAATAAAGAAAACAACCAAACATCCAACAAATTTAATTATTAACCTAAGTTGTTATGGTTAAGAACCTAAAAGTCCCCAGCGGAGTCGCCAAGCTGTTATACCCCATTTTAACCGGGTTATAGCGGAGTATAACATATTGGAGATTCCTGAATTGTTTATTTAAGGAGTCGCCACCTAATTGATTTTAACGGTGAATTAGGACACCTAGATATTAACTAAGGTAAAGTTAAAACTAAACCTCCGTTAGTAGTCTGCTTAACCAGTGTGATTCTAGGTAAGGGTTCTATATTATCCTAAAGGGAAGGGGTTAGGCATCCTTTAGAATCCGTTAACTTACGGTTATCCGACCAAACTTAGATTAACTAATTAATGCTAAATCATCACTCCAAATTTTAAGACAAAAGAGTAAGAAATGTTGCTAAGGTTTTTAAGAAAAATGAAGAATATTGCCTAAAATAAGATTTAGAAAAAATGTAATAATTTAGAAAAGAAGATTTTTAATGTCATTTAAAATAAAGCTTATATAAGTTGATAAGGCTTTAAAAAATGCTATTTAGAATGAGATTTGTAGAAAATGTAATAATTTGCATAAAAGGGGAATTTTAAATGACATTTCGAATAAAACTTATAAAAAATTGCTAAAGCTTTAAATAATAATGCTATTAAAAAATAAGATTTGCATAGAATGTATAAGTAGAAAAAAAACGCAGGTTTGTGCAGTGTTTTAATAAATACTTAAAACAAACTAAACGATGCTAATTGACTTTGCATTTTTAGAAGTATAAACAAAATCACGTTTTATTAACTACATTCGGCTAAAAGTATGCATAATTTTAGATAACTTTTTTGTTTTAAAATGTTTGCAAACTATTCTTTAGTTCCTTTCCTTGAACTAACTACCCATTCCCAAAACTAAACCTTCTAATTTATTAGGATTCATCTAAACTAGAAAAAACAAACAAACAGAGAGTTAGTTGAATAATACAAATTAATATGCACAAAATAAATAGGGGCAGAGACAAATTAAATGAGCTCAGCCCATTTTCAAAGCTGCCACGATCAGATCGCTGTTGGACTTCAATCCAGAATTTCAATTGAGGCTGCGGGGCTGCGGCTGTTATCTGTTTGCTATTGGGCATTGGCCCGGAAAGTGTTATTTTTTTTATGGGTCGACTGGACACGAGAGGAAGTCATGTTGGGCTTCTAGCCCAACCGAATGCGGAGGAAAACAGTCCCGAATCGAGACTCCATTTGCTCGGATGTGTACATGTAAAGAAAAATATGATAAAGATTAGAAACGCACATAACCATTAAATAAGACAAAAACGCATATGATGTTAAACTTCCGAATACACGCGTTAACAGTAGGCATAAAAAGGGTTGCTCCAGATTTGAACACAACATAGAGAAAGCTAACTGATTTTAGCAAAGATATTTCCTATCTTTAAATGCAGAAACAGAACAACTCAATACCAAGGAAGCCATTTCCTGCCTAGATTTGCAATATGACTCCTGATGTATTCCAAAATACAAGACCAAATGACATCTTTAACTTCAGGATAAACCAGTACGCAGTCAGATGTTCAGGTCTAAGGATCTCCCAGGTTTGGACATGAATGTAATCACTCCATGACGCAACCCATCGTAGATTATGAAGGGTTAGCATATATACATAAAATTTGGTCAGCATGCATCATGAACACAACTATTGATAACCCACATGCTCAGCACCATAACATGGCAAAATTTTATGATGTCAGCTATCAATAATTACATCTCAAGCTAAAAGCATGCTAACACGAGAGCAATCAACTATCAATCCAAAACCCAACATTTCACAGGGAAAAGGATTTAAAATAAAGGAACGAACCACCTCAAACTTTCCCCAATGACTTTTGAAGTAAACAACTCCAAACATTTCATTCCCAATTCACTTATTACAAACAGAATTCTAAACAAACTTACGTAGAACTTTCAATAAAGCCAAAGGAAATCATCTGGATGCAATTAGACATAACAAGATGAACCAGAAAGAGATTCTAAGCTATGCATTTTCGTCAAAAACCAAGACTTGTTTTACAATGCTTTGAACAGTTTCGGGAGAAAAACTTCGAACTTGAATTAACTCGTTACGGACAGATTCAGGGCACTTTAACATTCTTCAAAAACCTATCCTTCTTCAACTAAATACTCTATTGGATGAAGTGATTAAAGGCATAATTATATACTAAACTACCCCTAGTCAGATTCCGCTTTCAAACAAAGGGCAATTAGAAGTGTTCATAATACACAGAACTGAGAAATGGTCGTGTTTCGCCCGATAGATTTAAATTAAGGCAAGGGGCAGAAGTGATCCACACATTATCATGCAAAATGAAATATAAGGAAATCAGAGAAGAAAAACCAGAATCCAAAGAGCAAGAGGATTATCTGGCCTATATCTAACAGCCATGAAACTAGCAATTAAACAAACCACATCAAAATGACAGTGAGCAAAATGAAGAGAATCTCTTGGGACTTTTGAAGATGTTTCCACGAAAACAACAATGAATCTTTAAGGCTCATGCTCATGATCACAATATCTGTTTCAAGAGGTTAAACAAACCAGACCAGATTTGACCTTCATCAAGGTAACAACAAACCAGATTCAATCATCTTTACCACAACCATCATTCTGATCATTATACAAACTGGATATGCTTCCACTATGTTGCAATTTCGACCTCCCTGTTACTATGCCATAATTAAACCACATTGAACAAACTCATAGAGGTGTTTTTCGTTGACATAATCAGAAACAAAACAGAAATCAGCCACGGATTCGACTACTAATCATCGCCTGACCTAACAACAACACTTAAACAAGTTCGAATATAGTACTGACTAATAGCCCAGATTTATACAACGATACGCAACTTAAACCAACTAGCATGATTAATTCACACATTTGAATTAACTAAAGCAAAGTTATCACACATAGCACATGTAATTGCATAGACAGAGCCAAACTCGATAATTAAATCATCATACAAACTAATTTAGTCCGAATTAACATCAACATACAAACAAACTATCCCTTGAACCAAACTAATCTACCTAATCATCCTGTTTTAAAACTGCCTAGCGATTAAAAAAAACACAGATAAGACAGAAAATAAAAGGGAAAGGGGAAATTACCTTCTTCGGGTGCAGCGAAGTGGGTGCGGGGCTTCGATATCCACTCGAACACTACGAACCCCAGTTTGCGATGCTTGGATTTATGACGATATCAAGGAAAGCGAAAAATTGATTCGATATTTTTAATAATAAACAAGATTAAAGGCTGTCAAAAAGAACTTGTATTTTAGGGATTGCTCGACTGAAAGCTTTAATTTTCATGGGAGGATTTTTCGATTCGAAAAGCTTTCATTCCTCGGCCCCCCTCTACGATTCCAACCGCCCTCTTATTTATAGTGTTCTTTAGGTTTTGTGTTGGGAAAGGAGATAGAGGAGCGGGTGACAACGAAAGTGGAGGGAACAGAAGTGGAATGGCAGTGGCATGGGCGAAGATGGGAAGTGGGGTGTCAGACGCGTGGGTGGAGATGGCAGGATAGAGATGGAGTGGGGGTAACGTGGTGTCAGAGGGTGGAGACGAAGGTGTGGTGGTGTCAGACGCAAGTGGGGGACAGTGGTGTAGTGGAGGGTGCGGGTAGCGATGGTGAAGATGGAGGTATGGGTGTGGGTGATGAAGCAGTGGGGTGAGGGATATAGTGGAGGTGCGGGTAACGTGGGAAGAGCCGATGACGAAAGAGGGGAAATGGGGAGACGCGGCGGTGGCGATGGGGGTTGGAGGCGGTGATGGGAGGAGGAAGAAAAGAGGAGAAGGAGGCGACGAAAAGAATCGGTTCAAAAAAATGGGAAACCCTAAGGGTTTCCCTTATTTTGGATAAAGACGGGTCGGATCAGGTCCATTTGTGGACCGGGTCAATTTTTAGACCGGGTATTAAAAGAATGGACTAGTGAATTGAACCATGGACTAGTCTAAAAATTAAGATAAGCGATATGGGCTAATCAAAAAAATATTAGGAGTTAATCGGACCTTGATTTGGGGTCCGGTAAGTCAAAAATGCGGACCGAGTGCAAGAAATAATTTGGCTTCTAAATTTGAATAAAAGACCCATTTTGATTAACGATGTACCAAGGGTGCCAGAATATCACCTGGTACGAAAATATGCAATTGTAAAAGACCCGGATAATAAATTATATGTTGTTACAATGACCGTGCAATAATATTTTAACAATAAATAAACGCTATCATTTTAAATGTGCGAAATAAGTGTGATGTGTATGCGGAAGTTGATAAAATGCCGAGAAATGCCAGTTTCAATAATACTAAATAACCGTAGCGAATGACTAGCGGTAATAGTACTGCTAATAATGATAACAATAATGATAATGGTAATAATGATAATGGCGATAAAAATAATAATAGATATAATAATAATAATAGTAGATAACAAACATTGATAATTAAAATGATAATAATTAATAATAATAATAATAAAGATGATAATAATTAATAACAAGATAACAATAATAAATAACAATTATTGATAGTGACAAAACGTTAGTAAATTAATAATAATAACAATAATAGTGGTAATAATAAGATAATAATGATAATAATAATAATAATAATAATAATAATAATAATAAATAAATAAATAAATAACAATTATTGATAAAACAATGACAATAATTAATAATAAAATAACGATGATAATGATGATTAATAATTGATAACAAAATAACGCTGATAATAGTGATTGGTAATTAACAATAATAATAATAATGACAATTAGTAATAATGATAATTTAAGAATAATAATAATAGTTATTAATAATAATAATAATGATAATAATAATAGTTGTAACAGAATAATAAAACGCCGTTATTGATAAGAGACCAATAACTATAGTAAACATAATATATACTATTATTATTTTTTTTTTTTTTTTTTGAAAATATTAGAAGCGCAAATATGTATTTCGGAGGAGAGGCGGGACAAAATTGGGTGTCAACAACTTGTCCCTCTTTGCCTGATAATGATGAAAGAATTTTCGGGCAAAGACGTTGACTTAGTAGCCTATTTTGTCCCGGCTAGAGGATTGTGGAGGACTTAGGGTAAAGAAAATTACGGCCGAACTCTGGTCTTTGAATCGCCTACATATCTCGGGTTGCACGAGAATCAGGCCGTGTGTAGTTCTGCGAAGACTACGACACCTATGACTGGCAACTCACGATTTGATGCGAATCTTCGCGAAAAAAATATTGTCCCAGTGTCGAATTATGATGACATTGGGTATTGTGATAGAACTCTGAAAATGAGTGTGCTGGAACGGAAAATTTGAAATTGGAGCCGAGTGTTCGAGGTAGATCATTGACCCTTGTCGGAAGTTTGCTTATCCTTCCCGACGTATTGCCCAGTTCGCTGCCGAAGAAATAGTTCCACGTTGCGCTAAAGCTCCTGCGAAACTTTAAACTACATAAAATAGTTAGTAACAAATAAATATTGAAGTAAAGTGATGCAAGTGCGGTAAATTAATAATAATAACAATAATAGTGGTAATAATAAGATAATAATGATAATAACAATAATAATAATAATAATAATAATAATAATAATAATAATAATAAATAAATAACAATTATTGATAAAACAATGACAATAATTAATAATAAAATAACGATGATAATGATGATTAATAATTGATAACAAAATAACGCTGATAATAGTGATTGGTAATTAACAATAATAATAATAATGACAATTAGTAATAATGATAATTTAAGAATAATAATAATAGTTATTAATAATAATAATAATAATGATAATAATAATAGTTGTAACAGAATAATAAAACGCCGTTATTGATAAGAGACCAATAACTATAGTAAACATAATATATATATATATATATATATATTTTTTTTTTTTTGAAAATATTAGAAGCGCAAATATGTATTTCGGAGGAGAGGCGGGACAAAATTGGGTGTCAACACAACTCCTATATGCAAGAAAATTATCTTAACATTATAACAAGTCCTAAGGCAGCCCATCAATCACAATCAACACAATACAAGTCTTAACTACACTTAGTCCTCCAATTTCACAAGATCAACAACACAATACATAATCATAACCCTTAATCCCTCAATTCAACAAGAACAGCCCACTAAATAAATATAACTCCAACTTTAACCATCAAATTCCTTTACTTTCATCATTTAATCCATGACAACAACAACAACAACAACAATACCAATTAAATTTAACTCATCATTACTAGCTTAAAATAGCCCCATATACGGCCCAAACAAAGTCTCAACATCAACATACACAATTCTTGCATTCAATTCCATATCCACCAATTCATACAAAGACCAAATCATTTCTAAAACATGTAGGAGAGTATTAAACCTTACCTCAAATTTAATTAGGACACCTTAGAAGCTTAAGTTGATCAAAATCTGCCATGGTTGTGAACTGCCATGGCTGTTGTAATCTCTATTCCTTTCTCCACTTGAACTTGAAGATGATCAATTTAATGGTGAAAAGGAAGGCTGGCCGTGAGCTTCATAAAGCTGCCATAGCCATGGCCGTGGCTCTCTCTCTCTCTCTAGCTTAGAGCTTCTCTCTCCTACTTAACTTTGTGAAGATGAAATGAAGTATTGTTGATGAATTAGTCATCAAATTGGATTATATATGCTGCCTATGAAGTGGACAAGTGTCCCACTATGGCATGGACCAATCAGATTTGGCCATGCTATAGTGGGGTCCATTTAGCACTACTTAGGCTTAATTAATCTTAATTAATTACTAATCCCCACTTAATAATCTAATCATGGTTAATTAATCCCTAATCTCCACTAATATTTCTACACCAATTGAAATTTATAAGCAAGTCGTGCACTTATTAAAAATCGGGGATTAAAAGTCCTCATCTCAAGCCCCACAAGTTATCTTGTCCTTGAACGTATATCGATTAGCTTACGAATAATCCAATGTATAAAAATACGGGGTATAACAGGCTTGGTGGTTTAGCCTTTCTTTTTTACTTACTTCTTTTTTATGCCAACAACATGGGATCGAACCTTGGTGGGAGCATTGAATGAGATATGTTATGCCTTGGTTGAACCTCTCGTACTGGATGAATTATTTTTTAATATAATATTTTTATTTCAAAACACTTAAATCAAAACCCTATAAAATATGACACTTAAATCTAAAGATGACAAGTTTCCAAACAAACAAAACTTACTTCGGGGCACTTTACAACCCCTAAAACGACGATCCAAACGTTTAGGTATACTTGATGTAATGAGCCGACGTTATTGTACGCAAAAAAATATATTAAGTTCTATATAAAATATTGATATTTCGGGGTTTTAAAACATGACTAATATTTGCCCAAAGTATGAAAAAACGTGATTTTGATAGTTTAAAAAAAGAAAAAAACATGATTTTGATAGCTTAAAAAAAGAAAGAAAAAAAAGTACCCTCTTTCACGCACAGAATCTGTGCGTGAAGCCTAGTTTGGTATTTTATTTGTTTTTATTTGTTTTTATTTTTTTTAAGGGTTAGTTTGGTTCCAAAAGTTTTTTTTTGGGGTTAAAAATGTTCCGGGTCCTTGTTTCCACAATATTTTCCGGAAAAGTTCTTCAAAAAATCTTTTTCCAAAATTTGTGTAACAAATTATTTTTCGAATTTAAAAAGTACTGTGGTACTTTAGTACAAAGAAATATTCAAACAAAACGTTTATAGATAATTTATCTCTTCACGCTAGGGGTGGGCATGATATGGTAGATACTAATTATCATACCGAAATTGAATATTTTTATACCGCGGTTTCAGTATTATGGTATTTAATATGCATTTTTAAAAAGTTTGGTGTTCGATACGATATTTGATATTCATAAAGAAAATACCGAAATACCAAATACCATACCGAAGTATATAATTACATATACAATTCATATATCTTACTCTTATAATACTATCAAATATATAAACTAGTATTATTAGAAAATTAATTGTTTAAATGTTGGAGCTTTGACTACTCTATCTTGATTTAAATGTCTTTTTTGTCTAATTGATTTACGAAGGGGATTGCTTGTACATTCTTTTGAATATTTTTACATGTGTAAGGTGTTTAGTACAGAATAATTGAGACGTTTCTTAAGTAGCGGAAGTCATAATTCTCCGCGGTATGAGCATATGTAAGTCGAAGTCGGACAAACTACGGTATCGCTTTACCGTACTGTAAAATATCAAAACTAAACTTTAAAATACCAAACCATACCAAATTAATTTGGTACGATAATGATACATATTTTTAAAAATTGAAAATCAAAATTACCGTATCAAAATTTTAAATACCGTGTCACGCCCGCTCTTACTTCACACGCAAAGAAAATGTAACCAGCTTGGACTCATTCACATCCCCTCTTTTCCTCTTGTGTCGTTGAGTTGTCAACTAATTATTAGTCCACACTCCTTATTTTAAATTCAACTTTTTCTTCTAAACCGACTTTACTAACTTAAGATTTAATTTTCCTCATATTTCCCCTCCTATAAATACGCTCTTTCCTTACCTTTTTCAAAAAGTACCCAGCTCATATTTCCAGTTTCCTCCTCTTATATCTCTTTGTGCTTCTTCCACTTCCCTTTCTCAAAAAAGCTCATTATACCAAAGGGCTAGAATGGCATGCTCAAAGGTAATCATTGCTCTAATGTTGGCCTTTATCGCCGGATCGGCTTTGGCACAGGCACCGGGAGCATCTCCAGCAGCTTCTCCAAAGAGTTCTCCGGTACCAGTAGCATCACCACCGATAGCGGCAACTCCTCCTACTACAACATCAACACCTGTCTCTGCTCCTGCAAATACTCCTACTACTGCATCTAACTCTCCAATGGCATCTTCTCCTTCCGGCGGTTCTCCTACCGAATCACCAAACTCTGCTTCCTTCATCAGAGTCGCCGTCGCCGGATCTGCTGTTGCAGCTGTCTTTGCTGCTGCTTTCATGCTTTAAACTTTCTGATATGTGAATATTTGCATAGGGTTTATTTTTAATGTTTCGTTGTTACTAATTCTTTTGGCGGTAGTTTTGACCGCTGTTGTACTAATATATTCTTATTGTTGAATATTATTGCGAGATTCTTTATTTATTTACGGAGAACATTATACAATTTTCTTCCTCATATCTAGGGGTGTTTATGGTTAAAAATCGATCTCAACTGCAAATCGAATCAAACCGATTAAATAGATCCATAGTTATTTGGGGTTGGTTTAATTTGATTTTAAATTTTATGAAATCGATAATATTTGATTTGCTTTTTTTTTTTATTAAAAACAAATCGAAGAAAAAATCGAATCGATTAAATAATATATATTAAATTTTCTTTATCTCGTTAATGAACTTTACACTAAGCTCATTTTTTAAAAGAAATTCATGTATCCAAACTTATTTTTTCAAAAAAATAACTATGAGATTTACCTAAAAGAAAAGGGACGTATTTCTTGCAAATTTTATTCACTTGATTAAAGTTTATAAGACATTTGCTTTATAATCCAAAATAATTATAGCTTCCACAATAAAAGGGTAATAATGGATTATAAATTGAAAAATGATGAAAAAGTCTTTCCTAATCGTAGGAAAAAAAATGAAAGAAAGAAATACATTATGTTTCTAGAAATCGAAAACCAAACCAAATCATTAAAGCTTATAGGTCTTAAAACATTTGCTTTATAATCCAAAATAATTATAGCTCACACAATAAAAGTGGTAATAATGGATTATAAATTGAAAAATGATGAAAAAGTCTTTCCTTATCGTAGGAAAAAAAAAATGAAAGAAAGAAATACATTATGTTTCTAGAAACCGAAAACCGAACCAAATCGACAACAACTAAATCGATGGTTATGTATTACATATGGTTTGGTTTGGTCTTAATAACTAAAAAAAACGACTAAGTTGATTTGGTTTGATTTTAACCAAAAATCGATTCAAACCGACCCATGAAAACCCCTAGTTATATCCAGTGAAATGTTTGAATTAAGCAAGCATATAGGGTACATTTCGTACGAAGAATTTTTTTTTCCAGAAAATATTAATGGCTTCTTACTTATTTTATTAATTATATGCTTGAGTTGTCAAAAAAGAAAAAAAAATATTATTTTTGAAAGGGCCAAAAAAGGAAAGCAAGACAAACATGTTGAAACGGAGAGAGTATCATACAATTCTTAAGTTATTCTATTTTGTATAATTAAAATTGAACTTTTTAAATTATCCCAATAATCTCGATTTTTCTTTAGTATAGATATGATTTGATTATTTTCGGTACATATTATATGTGTTATACTATCACCAAAAACAAAAAAAATACAACATAAGTTAAGTGTAATCTACACTCACTCTTGTAAGAATATTTTCACTAACTTACTCTTAATTAAATACGGAATAATAACTATTTAGTAGGCGTTTGGCCATGCGTTTTCAAACCATGACCTCAAACCAACATTTGAATATGCGTTTTCAGTCATGGTTTCAAACCCCAAATCATCCAAAAGGGCATGATTTGAGGTTTGAAACCATGGTTTTAACTTTTTTAAATATAAAATTTAACCCATAAGTTTATATTAAATTTTATATTTTGTAAAAAAAGACCCATAAGTTGGTAGATATTTTTAACAATTACCCCATCAATCATTTACCAATCTCATTAACTTCCACCAACCTTTATTTATGTCTACCAACCTTTAATTTATGTGAGAGGATTATATTAAAGAGTAGTTACATTACTATTCGTGTTAAATTTTCGTTTTTATTGAACTAAAGTTTGATTAATTGATGTTGTATTTTTTAGAAAGGCCTTCTAGTAGTTTACTAATTTTGTTATGAACTATGACTTGTTCATTTGATAAGATTGTATAAGAATTGAGAATGTTTTGATAGTTCTCACAATTTGTGGGGTTTTTATGTCTATAAGAGAAAATACAACTTAAAATATCCAAATTGCATGTCCAAACATGTTTTGAAGCTATAGTTTCAAATGGGGCCTTAATATAGTATCTTGGTAACATAAAAACTCATTTACGGTAAATTCGAAAGAAAACAACTAATATCGTCAAACACCACTTATTTGGACCAAAAATAAAAATAAAAATAAAAATAAAAACATCACTTTAATATGAATCGAGAGAGTGTTTTCTTAGAAACTCAAAACATTGACAAGTAAAAGTGATTTAAGTATAATTTAATGTGAACATAAAACACATATACAGTCAAACCTCTCTATAGTGGCAGCGTTTGTCCAGAAATTTCATGGCTGCTATAGTGAGGTGCTGTTATGCATGTATATTGGCATTGGAAATTTAGAGCCAATTTAGCTGTTATAAACAAAAGTACACAAACAATTAACTTTTTGTACTTTTTATGGTATAAACGAAAATAATATACTTGTAAATTTTAAAATCTCAATTGATTTTCGTATCTCATAAATTAAAAATTGAAAAGACTAATAAATTACTACTAAATTCATAACTAGTTGTACCACACAGATAAAGAATTAAAATCTATGGAACATATGCATTTTAAATTAATTGAGAATTTAAATATCTCAAGTTTGACGTAAGAACTCTACAATTGTAGGTTGTTTCGTAAATTCTAGTCTCTTAGTGATAATATAACGCTTGAACTGACGAAGAATTTTGTCTAAACTTTTAGCAAAAGTAAATTCAATAGCTTTCCCTTGAAGGCTATCTAAGTGCTTAACAATTGACTCTCTATTTGAGTATGATTGTTATAGAGAGGTAATTTTACAAAGAGTGTACCGCTATAATGGATGTCATTGCTGTTATAGGCAGAATGTTATTATAAAGAAGTAAAATATAACATGAAAAATCGATTCCGGAGAAAATCAGACCGTCATAGTGAAATGTTATTATAAAAAATGACAATTATACTTGTCACGGGCCTAAAATATAAGGCGTCGTGGGGCAGCGTTGATGGTCTTAACTACCACTCAAAGCTTCAGCCCAACTCTCTATCACTGGCGGAAGACAGTGAATAACTCTCAGGCAAAGCACACACAAGAAGCTAAGGAAGATGAACACAGGTTTTGGGAGGCAAATGCCCTTTTCTGATATATGCTATAAATGTATCCTTACAAGTATACAAAAGATGAAGTGAGTGAATGACTCTGCCCTCAAGGCACTGGAACTCTAACGGTCGACGTCGTTTATTAGCATAAGATTTTTGTCGACTCGGGGCCGCTAATAGTGCGTACATATTTTTCCAATCTCGGAAACCCGGGCTAACCCAAAACCCTGCTTTTTAGGTGGCCAACACAAACGAATTTTAAAATCCGCGCTAGCTAGACTAGAACGTGCCAATAATAACGGTAACCATAATGTTTGCCAATGATTAAACATCTGTCTTTAGCTTGTTTCCACAATATTTTCCGGAAAAGTTATTCAAAAAAGCTGTTTCCAAAATTTGTGTAACAAATTATTTCGAATTTAAAAAGTACTGTAGTACTTAGCACAAAGAAACATTCAAACAAAACTTTTATAGAGAAATTTATCTCTTCACACGCAAATAAGAATGTAAAATCAATCAGCTTGGACTCATTCACATCCCCTCTTTTCTTCTTGTTGCCGTTGAGTTGTCACCTGATTATTAGTCCACACTCATTTTAAATTCAAACTTTTTCTTCTAAACCGACTTTTCTAACTTAAAGAATTAATTTTCCTCATATTTCCCCTCCTATAAATACACTCTTTTTCCTTCCATTTTTCAAAAAGTACTCAGCTCATATTTCCATTTCTTCCTCTAATAACACCTCTTTGTGCTTCTTCCACTTTTTCTCTCCCCAAAAGCTCCTTGTCATAAAAGCCAGAATGGCATACTCAAAGGTAATCATTGCTCTAATGTTGGCGTTTGTTGCCGGATCTGCTTTAGCACAAGCACCTGGAGCATCTCCAGCAGCTTCTCCTAAGAGTTCTCCGGCACCGGTAGCATCACCTCCTACTACTACATCAACACCACCTGTCTCTGCTCCTACAACTGCATCTGATTCTCCAATGGCATCTCCACCAACTGTTGACACTCCAGCATCATCTCCTTCCGGCGGTGCTTCTCCTCCATCTATCTCCGCCGCTCCCGGCGGTTCTCCTACAGAATCTCCTAACTCTGCCTCCTTCAACAGAGTCGCCGTTGCCGGATCTGCTGTTGCAGCTGTCTTTGCTGCTGCTTTGATGCTTTAAACTTTCTGATATGTGAATATTTGCATTTTTCCATTCGCCCGAGTTGATGAGTTAGGTTTATTTTTCACTGTTTCTTTGTTACTAATTCTTTTGGCGGTAGTTGTGACCGCTGTTGTACTAATATATTCTTATTGTTGAATACTATTACGGGATTCTTTATTTATTTATGGAGAGCATTATACAATTTCCTCTTTCTCATTTGCGGTGAAATTTTTGTATTAAGCAAGCGTATAGGGTATATGCCGTATGAAGGAAAAAAAAAATATCAAGAAAAATAAATGGCTTCTTACTTATTTTATTAATTATATGCTTGAGTTCTCAACAAAGAGAAGAGATACTTTTTTTGAAACAGAGAACAGTTTTTTTTTTTTTTTTAACAGATTAAAAAGAAAAGCAAGATAAACATGTTGAAACGGAGAGAGTTTATACAATTTTTAAGTTATTCTATTTTGTGTAATTAAAATTGAACTTTCTAAATTATCCCAATAATCTCGATTTTTTTTTAGTATAGATATGATTTGATTATTTTCGCTATTTTGTAATATTATCACCCAAAAAAAAAAAAAAAACATAAGCTGAGTAATCTAAACTCACTCCTGTAAGGAGTGTTTTCACAACTTACTCTTAAATAAATCCGAAGTAATACCTATTTAATATAGTATCTTGGTTACATAAAAACTCATTTATGCTAAATTTGAAAGAAAACAATTAGTATTTTCTTTATTAGGTAAAACACCAATTATTTGGACCAAAAATTAAAAGTAAAAATATCACTTAATATGAATCGAGAGAGTTTTTTTTTTTAGAAACCCATAAACATGTCTAGACATCGAAATTTCGTATTAAAATGGTCTTTTACAAGACGAGTCCAATCCATTCTATTCAAACCCTAAGGCCTGTTAGGATTTTTTGAAGAGTACTTTACCCTAAATCCTAGCTTACCATTGTATCAAGAGGTACATATTCCTTTAAAGAGGAATCTCGAATATCTTATAAACTCATGGGTGTTCATAAGAGATCAAGGCATCAAAATCAAATTGACCGGCGTTCTTGGAGATCAAATGTATCACGAGGAGGTCATCCTACGTTCAAGAAATATGCTATTAACAACCCTTGAATTATGGAAAAAATCAGGAGAGAAGAATCAAGGGAATAAACAGAATTGTACTCGCATTCTTTATCAATAAAATATTCTCCTTTCTTCATATTTTGTTAGTGGTTAGAGTTTATTTTCTGAATATCAAAATTTATTGTAAACAAATTGTCACGCCCAGTGGAACCAAATTTACCTTCATCTCTTCTCTCACAAATCAAATCTGCAAATCTGGAGCTACAAAATCACTAAGATGGAAGCTCCATAATATGGGTACTTCAAGTCTCGTGTTTGAGTTTCGTCAAGTCTACACTCCGACAAGCCTTAAAGTAGGGGGCATTTGTACATAGCTAAATTTTATCAGATTTGAAATAGGATTCTACAAGATGAACTCCATCCATTTTCAAACTCTAAAGTCGGTTAGGGTTTCTTGGAGGCTACTCTACCCTAAACCTTAGCTCATGCCTATATAAAGGGACATATATTCCCTAAGAAAGGCATCTCGAATATCCCATAAACTAATGGGTATTCACAAGAGATCAAGGCATCAACTACTGCCTTTATCAAGCTGCCTGGAGTTCTTGGAGATCAAATACATCACAAGGAGGTCATCCTACTTTCAAGAAATACGCTACTAACGACCCTCAAATTACGAAGAAAATTCAGGAGAAAAGAATCAAGGGAATAAAAAGATTTTGTAGCCGCAATATTCATCAATAAAAAATATGTTTCTTCATATTTTGTTTGTTGCAATTTATTTTCCACACATCAAAATTTGTTGCAAACAAATTAATTTGTTTGCAACAAATTTTGATATGGAGAAATAAACTCCAACCACAAACAAAATATGAAGAAACGAGAATATTTTATTGATAAAGAATGCAGGTACAATTCTGTTTATTCCCTTGATTCGTCTCTCCTAATTTTTCTCCATAATTCGAGGGCTGTTAGTAGCGTATTTTCCGAATGTAGGATGACCTCCTCGTGATACATTTGATCTCCAAGAACGCCGACCAATTTGATGAAGGCAGTGTTTGATGCCTTGATCTCTTATAGCTAGGGTTTAGAATAAAGTAGCCTCCAAGAAAACCTAACGGGTCTTAGGGTTTGAATAAAATGAATCGGACTCGTCTTGTAAAAGACTATTTTAATCCAAAATTATGATGTCTACAAATGCCCCCTACTTCAAAGCTTATTAGAGTATCGGTTTCCCGAAATTGAAGACGAGATTTAATGTAACAGTCAAGATGGCAATAGTCTTTTGCCATCCTTCGTAAATTTTCCTTCTCCAATTCGGAATGTTAAGGCCAACTGTCCAATTCACTTTTTATTTTATTTTATTTAGCATTCCGTCTTGATATTTTTTTTTTTTTGTAGTCCTTTGGCCTTTGCTTTGTAAGACAGAATACACTCACTTTAAACAGAGATTGGAATCAAATCTCCTTTCATTAGGGCAGTCGCTCTAAATCCACATAGGACAAAACTTGATTGGACTTTAATCACATAATCATCAAAGAAATACAATTCCCACCGAGATCTAATTAGGATAGACTTCAGTTTTACAGAAAATTAGGCTTCTTTGATTGCATCCATCAGAGTTGCTCCCGATCACGTGCATCGGCTATTCTTGCGGTTTAGCGATTTTCATTTGAGAAAAGAGATGAAGGGCAGATTTGGTCCCACTTGGCGTGCCAATTTGTTTGCAACAAATTGATATGCAGAATATATATTGCGACCACAAATAAAATATAAAGAAACATGAATCTTTTATTGATAAACAGTGTGGGTACAAACCTGTTTATTCCCTTAATTCTTCTCTCCTGAATTTTCTCCGTGATTCGAGAGCCGTTAGTAGCGTATTTCTCGAAAGTAGGATGACCTCTTTGCGATGTATTTGATATCCAAGAACGCCATGCAGCTTGATATGGCAGTATTTGATGCCTTGATCTCTTGTGAATACGCATGAGTTTATGAGATTTTTGAGATGCCTTTCTTAAGGAATATATGTCCCTTTATATAGGCATGAGCTAGGATTTAGATAAAGTTGGATGAAACTATCTTGTAGAGTCGTATTTCAAATCCGATAAAATTTTGTTGTCTACAACATGACAAGTAAAAGTGATTCAGTATAATTAATGTGAACACAAAGGCATATCAATTTTTGCAATCTCTAAAAATCCCAGCACCCAGCTATTTAGGTGGCCAACACATAAGCGAATTCTAAAATTCCCGCTAGCTGAGACCAGAACGTGCCAATCATAACGCTAACCATAATTTTTGCCAATAATTAAAAATCTGTCTTTAGCTTGTTTCCACAATTATGAATTCTTCATTCAAAAAAGCCTTTTCCCAAAATTTGTATAACAGATTATTTCAAATTTAAAAAGTAGTCCAAAGAAACATTCAAACAATTTTTTTTCTACAGAAATTTATCTCTTCACACGTTAAGAAAAATATAACCAGCTTGGACTCGGTCACAGCTCACGTCTCCCTTTTTTCCCTTCTTGTGTCGTTTAGTTGTCATCTACTTATTAGTCCACACTTAGTATTAAAATTAAAATTTAATTTTCTCCACATTTCCCTCCTATAAATACACTCTTTTCCTTTTTTAAAAAGGTACTCAAGTCATACTACCATTTCCTTCTCTTAATTGTGTCGTTTAGTTGTCATCTACTTATTAGTCCACACTTAGTATTAAAATTAAAATTTAATTTTCTCCACATTTCCCTCCTATAAATACACTCTTTTCCTTTTTTAAAAAGGTACTCAAGTCATACTACCATTTCCTCCTCTTAATTACCTGTTTGTGCTTCTTCCACTTTCTCCAAAAGCACTTCTCCTAAAGCCTATAATAATGGCATACTCAAAGGTAATCATTGCTCTAATGTAGTTCTTTTTTACTTTTGACGTTTACTGATGACGGTAGTCGTGACCGCTGTTGATTTATTTGTATGTGCTAATAAAACTTCTTATTGTTGAATATTATTACGAGATTCTTTGTTTATTTATGGAGAGTATTAATTATGATTCCAATTTTTCTATTTCTCATTTCCGTTGGAATTTGTTTTTGTTTGAATTAAGCAAGTATATAATACGAGGAATTTGGTAATTGAAAAATGGGTGGTCATATAGTTTACCTATCAAATGATTTGGTTAGGTTGATTATTTTTTAAAAAAATATTGTACTTATTTCTTGATTATTTTATTTTGTATAATTAAAATTGAACTTTTGAAAAACGTATTAATCATCTCGGTTTTCTTTCATATAAATATGATTCGACTAATTTTTGCTGTTTATTTTTAAAATGTCATGTAAAAATTACGAGTAGAAGTTAAAAGACAATTCAGTTTACACTTGTATTTAACCTTGGGGCTTTCTATCTAAGCTAGAGTGTTAACTAAAACAGCTCAGAGCAAATGATGATTCTGACATTAAGTAAAGACATCTCTGTAAATGTCTATAATACTATAATACCAACAGAACTGAACTTCTAGCCTTGATTATTAGCCAAAAATAAGTGGAATTTACATCCATAATTTCTCTGCAGGAAGCACTGTATCTCTGATCATGCTTGTCAAAGGTAAATTTATCTCGACTATTTCACCAACCACCTATTACCATCTACCAATATAGATACCGCGCAGCTCTGGCTACCGAATCTTTAGGAGTTGAGAGGCTTTGCATAGATCTGCCTGTCTATTGCTATCATGATTTTATCTCTGGACAAGACTGGCACAATAAGCCTAGAGTTACAAGTGACTATCCCAAGAAGCATAAACCAAACACAATTACTTGGATGGTAAAGCATTTCCTGAAACAACTTCCAAAAATGAAACTACAATCAAATCCAAACTACGGACACTGAATATTACTGGTTCATTACATGATCACGATGTAGGTAAATGGTCAAAACTTTTATGGTAATGAAATTAAGGATTCACGATACAGCAGCAACGAAGAAAACAAGGAAAAAGGGAGTGAGTACTAGGCATCGCAATATGCAGCATTTTGGTGGCATTGCCCGACACCTTAACTTTCTGGACTCTTTGAAAGAACCAAGTAAATACACATGGTAGTAACACTCCTGCTACTTCAACAGAGATTTAAAAATAACTGTCAACTTATTTCCTTTGCCAGACACTTTTTGAGTTTTGTTATTTCCCTTAGACTTAGGTCACTATCAGACACCTCTCAAGATATTTATAGAAGTGTCTAGCATCTATAGAAGGTTGAGCTTCAATATGGCAACAATGTACACGAAATTGGAGCAACAAATCTCCTTTATTACCTCGAAATCTTCCCACGTTATCAGCAAGTCAACAAAAGGACTCTATAGCCAACGAACCAGCAGCATTTAACATGCTTGAAAAAATCTCTCCAATTCCATAATGCACCTGTAAAATGTTCCATACAGCCCTATTTAACTGAAAAACTAGCAGATGCTGCAGAGGCCTCAGCGATTAAATAAACAGGTTGACGAGCCTGTAGGCAAGCACCTATCTCGAAGGGGCGGAGCTCAGATCCATCATATAAAAGATTTGCACCAGGATGAATCAATTCTTTACTGTCAGTATCATCTTGATCAGCTTTAGCAGAAGTTATTGAAGAAGATTCCTGTTTGTTCTCAGACTCATAAACAGAAGGCAAAGCATATGATCTGCAAGTTCATTTTAGAGGCATGATATAAATTAATTTAGAAAGCAGAAACTATACGAGTATACAAAATTTCGATCAATTAATGAACTACTACTATGGAAACAAAGTAGTATATTTGTTCATATTGAGCATTTAGATTATTCTTTTTCTCTTTTCTGGTGATAAGTCATTTGAAGAACTTTCTCTGGCTTATCTTCCAATCTTACAACTTCATGCCAAAAGAAAAGGTAGATTAAGCTTTTCAAAGTGCTTGCCCATACTCTCTTAGTTGGAACCAAAGACAAATTCTTAACTGTTAAATATGATGTTCAACCCATATAACTATAGTTATACAGATATCAAAGCTTTAAGTGCAATATGTTGGAAGTTCCAACGATAAAGATATACTCCCTCTGTCCCAATTTATGTGGCACAGTTCGAATTTCGAGAGTCAAATTTCTAAATTTTGACCGTGAATTCGGACATAGAGTCTATTAAAGTTTTTCAAAACAAAATCTACATATTTGGGAACTACGTAAGAAGTACTTTAAGTCACAATAATTAACAATTCAAAATATTTAAAAGGCATATGAAAAAAATTTGGTCTAAGAAAAACTCGTCTCCCGAAATCCGAAAAGCGCCACATAAATTGGGACGGAGGGAGTAATAAGCAAAGAATGATTAATCTGTAAAAATGTGAAAGAGCTTGATGAGAACACACCTCAGAATGTTGCCATCAAAACTCAGAACTTCTGTTCGACACCGTTGTCGATTAGCAAGTTTCAGCCTCTGGCTTTTGCTAGCGAGACCAGAAATGGGGGAGGAAGGATTAGCGAGGGGGTTCCACCTTCCACTCGCATAGGTCATAAGCTGTCGGGATGCATCTTTAGACCGTTCTTTCTGGTAAAGGAGTTTCGCGGTTGGACCAGCAGCTTGATACTCAGCACAAACATCTCGCAGTCTCCTTCTTAAGTCTTGCATTTCATTATGATGCTCTGTACATAAGTCGGTTTGGAGTAGCTGCGACGAGACTACTCTCTTACATATATTATTGCACAATTTTGGACTAAACAATGGGATACCGAATTCTACACTTAAGGGAACCCATTCATACATCTCATCATCAGGTGCACGGTTTTCCAAGAGTCTACCTTTGTGAAGTCTTAATAGCCGAATATAACCAACGGTCGAGAAACTCATTTTGTTTCCTAGACCAGATAATAATGAGTTCAAATTGAACATATCTTTAGAGGACAATCCTAATTCCTCCCCAATCTGAGCCGTTGAACCGTCGGAGTTTTTCAAGGGCAATGGAACGTCCAAAGAAACAACACTTCCGGCCTCATCAAGATCATATCTGCTGAGTGGCTGCACAAGCACAGCCGAATGGTTGAGAAGTGAATTTAAACAATGTAAAAGTACACTTCCTTTCACTAAGTCCCCTTCGGATTTCTTCCCCAAACCTCCAACAGAAGATCCATCCCATGACCATAGAAGTGCTTTCTCGCAACCACCTAACGGTGCAGGAAGCATTCTTAAACATTGGCCTTTCATAAGAACAACCGATATAGGTCCACTAGCCATAGCAGAATATAGCACTAATTTCATCCAAGGCGTCATAGACGAGGGTGAGGGCGGTCCAAAATGAGCAGGGCCTCTTGCTCCTGGCAAAACTGAAGGAGGAATCGGAACCATTGATACAACAATATCATAGTCACGCTGAAATAGACGATCTAAAGTAGCTGGTGAGAGAGCAGCCAAGCTTTCACAGCGGAGTATATCCACACGGTAATTCTTATGTTTCATTAAACCTTTTGCAACGTCTAAATCTTCAGCACATACTGACTTCTCATCAGATCGATTTTTCCCTTCAAAGTCAATTTCAGATATATTGTCACTGGCAGAATTGCCAGATGCATATTTTCTCTCATCACTGCATACTTTGGGTGTTCCAGAATTTTCCAAATTCTCGTCGTTTATCTCAAACTCATTTGTAGAAGATTCTCCTGAGTTTGTAGTAAAAGAAATGTCCATCAAGGTGGCAGCATCACTTGTAGAAGACATAATAGTGGTCTTTTCTACTTCTTCTTCAGCTGGAACCCCTCCTGATGTTAGACATTCGAGGACATGCCGAAGGCTAAATGCATGATTGGCAAATTCCTGTAGTTCGCCTTCAAATTTTGCCCCCTCTAGTGTGCCCAAATCGTTACAAAGATCTGCAATGCTAGCATGACCTAGTTTTCCGGCTTCATATAATGTCACCGCGTGAGATTTAAGACCTGAAGTAGAAAAGAGATACTTCAAAGGTAAAAACACTTTGCAAAAGATATTGAAGGGGGTAAAAAGCTTAGTTTAGAAAAAACAAATGAAAACAGATGATATCAAGTAGATTGAAATAATTATGACTCTAAACAGATGAAAACAGTTTAGAGTCATAAAGTAGATTGAAATAGTTAAACTTCAAAAGTTCAGCACTATTGGAAAATAATCACATAATTAGGTCCTTACAACTGAAGGGAGTATACGACATAACATTCAAATATATTAGACAGAAATGAGCTACATCAGAAAGATACTCTCTGAATCTCCAATAATGTCAGTAAACTTTTTAAGATTCTTCGTGATGCACAAGAAAGAAATGAAGCCTTTTCTTGAGTAATCGCTATACAACTTGCTTTCACCCAAGTATAAGACACAATACTTAGTTGCATTTCATACAAAAGGTAAGAATCTTTGGGAATAAAATAATTGTAAAGATTAATGCTGCATTTGGTATTAAAGAATGTAACAGAATCACCCAAGTTGAAAAAGTTAGGAGAAAAAGCCAAACCTGGTGATACAGATCCCATCATAAGATAAGAAGTTATATTAGCATCAACAAGAAAAGCAATTCGACCATAACCAGCGCCGGAGATATTATTTTCTGCCCATGGAATTTCTCCTTGTTGAAAAGCACTGCCATCAGTGGATGCATTTGCAGAGCCCAGGCTAGCATTTGAACCATCTTCCTCGTCGCTGAGAATAACTTTAGGTGATCCGGGGATATTAGAGTCTTGTAGAATAGAAGATGGATCGATTAGTTTGATAGCCCATCCCAATCGGCAAGCAAAAGAAGCAGCTGCTTGCAATTGAGAAAGATCAGCTTGTAACGTTGCTGATAACTCAGCAACGGTTGAATTCTCGCTTGAAACCACAAAAACAGCATATAGTAACCTGAACAATGGAAGTTGACATATTATATCTTGACCACAATGGAATAATATGGAATATTTTTTTTTAACAAAAGTGTCTCACTCCTCAATTGGATCTTCATAAGATTGCTCTCGGTTTGAAACGAACCCTTCAAGCCTGGAAACTGTAATCGTGTGTATCAACACCCAAATGACTCAAATAAAAGGATCCAACACCAACTAAATGATGGTCAATATAATTTACAAGCTTTGACTGAAACGAGAATGAGTATCGTCGATCATGGATGAGTAATCAACAGAAGAGAAACTTGATAAAGCTGTCTCAAAAGGTAAAAGATGAAACAAGTAACAAAAAAACATCTAAACCAATTCTGGATTTTCAAATTACCTTTAAAACGATCATCAGGATAGACAGGAACGTCAAAATACACTAGTCCTTGTCGATGTAGACCTTTTATAATTTCAGGATCAAAAAGAATGAAAGAATTTGCTTCCTCACATATTTTATCTATTGTTGCCATTTCTTCTTCTGTCAACTTCTGCAAGAAGTAGAACAAAGAGAAAGTGAAATGTCACATTTTATCAGTAGTAAATCTTAAGAAGTTCATATAAGGGGAAATTGAATCTTTACGTCAACTTGCCTTGAATTCTTCCATAGTAAAGTTAACAAGACAAACTGCCCACCATGGCTCAATAACAAAGTTCACTGGTTGCATGGGCAACAGTTCTTTTGCTATTGATTTGTTCAGTTTCCACATAATTTTCTGCCAAGCTCCAAAATTATGAAAATTAAGTTAGACAAACAGCAAAAGAATTCACTCATCTCTACATGAGTAATCGAGCTTAGCACGCTATCTCTAATATTGAGAGAAATTCACTACTTCCAGTGTTTGCATTAAATTTGTGCCCAGCCACTTTAGATCATCTAAACCAAGAATAATAGAGTAAGTTAAATGTTAATGCAGAAGCATCCAATATACGCACAAACAAATTTTCTATTCCAACTGTAAGTGAAATTGATCCCTCGAGTCATGGCCAAAGAATTGCACAGCATGGATATTAGTCACTGACTTTTATCTTCTATCTATCACAATTTGTATTGAATAGCTTAGCATAACTTCTTCTGGACAATACCTTAGATTTGCACTTATTCATGATGTCAATAAATTCATTTCTTCCTACTCCAGTGAGCCGTAAGGCGTCTGCAGCACTAAAATTTGGGATGCTGTCGTAAGGTTGCTCTGCATTCATTATAGCAGCGGCAAACCCATTAGACTGAAACCAATTGCAGAAGAACACAACCCTCATGTGGACAAACTAATTGGGAAAAGCAAGAAATGAGGACATGCGGCAATCCATGCAAATTATGACACTGAGAAACAATGATCAAACATGGAGAGAACTTTGCCGTTTGGACAATTTGGAAAAAAGTTTACTGAAAAACTTCTGGAGGAAAAGTTTGTGTTTACCATTTCTCATGACCTCAAATAACATGTCGCAGTAGTATCTGAAAGGAGACATCCTCATGACACGGCAAAAATAATCCGCTAGGTGATATGGAAAGAGCTGAAGTAAGAAGATAAACATATTATGTTATTAACTGAATTAGTAACTTGAAAGGCATATCAATTCCAAGGTATAAGTTTCATAGATCTTGAAAGAGATTCAGAGTCAAGATTCTATATACCTTCACATTTTGCGGAAGAGATTCAGAGTCAAGATTCTATATATTTATAACCTTCACATTTTGCGGGCATCCTCTTCTATCTAGTTTCTTCCTCTTTTACTAACAATCTGTAATGGATTAGTCATCAAGTTGTCTTCATTATAAGCACATTACGGGAAATCTACTGTTACGCCAATTATATAACTCTTCTAGATTCTTACGCTTCAATTTTAAGACGAATCTACATATTTTAGAAAAAGCATCTACGTAGGCTGGAAGGTCCTTCTGTGGCTGGAAATAAAGTCTACTTAGGCCCAAAAGTTCCATGTTACAAGCCTTTATTAGTTGATAACGCCTGTCTTTTCTCCCTGTCAACGTTCTTTATAAACACAACTGCATAATTGTAAGTAAATTATATGTTGCATGAAGATAAAAACTTTGTATTGCAAAATATCATAAATGCAATACACACCGCTAAGTTCCTCCGTAGATAGCGCAACATTTCTTCATAGTATTCACCTTCTTTGCAAACTTTACTAGCAAAACAAGTGTTCCACTGGAGTCTCTTCTTTATGCAATGTTCAATTATCCTGCATAAACACTACTTAGTGAAAAATAGAACCGCAGGTTAATTAGTAGATCTTTAATGGTAGAATGACTAATTACGAGCAAAGAAAATATTCATACTGAATTTTTTTGAAACATTACATTAGCTCTGGATCAATTAGTCACTCTAATATCTAAAATTTAATAATGTTTTCTCTTCTCAGCAGGGATAAATACAGAAAAAGCCACAAACTTGAATCAAAGTTACAAGAAAGAAGACAGCCAAATTTTATTATCAGTACAGCGCCAAATACCAGTTGAACTAGAGTGAATCATTGATTATAGAAGAGTAGTCCTTTTTTCAAACTCTCTCCTTAAGGTGTCAAAGAAAATGAACTTGTTAAATGTTATCAATTCAGCACTAACAAACACCTGAAAATGAATGCGTAGACAATAAGGACCTAAAAAAGAATTTGAGCAGTCAATCTAAAGCCTTAAGGGAACATATGAGGTGGTTCAAAACCTTTATAAAACCTTTCATATACCATCTGTACCTTATGTGAGACATTATATAACTCAACAATAGCAGAAGTTTTAAGAAAACAAAACAAACCTTTTATGCCATTCTTCTTTGGAACTTAGAGCGGCTTGAAGCCGCTTTGGAAGATCCTCCCAGTTGCATTCATCTTTGATTGCTTTTAATATAAGCTGTTCCTCAACGGATGCCAGTACATGCAGCATTTTAATTCCTTGCACACTATGCAAGTGTCTGGTACCTGGAAGTGATGTTAAAAACTTAACCAATTTAGTGGCACTTCACTATAAATCAATACCATACTCCACTTATTTGAGCTTGGCAGTTGGCATAGCCTATCCCAAGTCCAGACAAAGAAGGAAGGTTGCTAAAGACGGCAGAGTTAAGTACAGAAAAGGCAATTCAATTGAATCTCCTTTGTCGGAAAATTGTACGATGCGAAAAGGGCAAAAACATTTTTTAGTAGTATATAATCTGTTGAATCTCCTCGACATAAGGGAATATTCTAATGTACTGACAAAAATTTCTGGCACTGCCGCTGGTTGAAGATAGTAATAACATAAGTAACTCATGTAGTTTCCATACAGGAGGACTAATGGAAGAAGAAAGACATTCTCTATGAAAGCTTTTTTTAAAAAAAAAATTTTTTTAACCAAAGTCTTGTCGTAGAGGAATGACTTTTTGAAGTTTATAGGTTGTGAAATTTGCCATCGAACTCATAGCTTGTTTTAGTTACTGGACTCGCACTAAAATATTTATACATATTTAATGAATTTCCTAATACAAATACAGGGTCCAAGCAAGGTAGCACAAAAATAGTTAAATTATGATGAATTCTCGGTATTAGAATAAAATGGACCTGATAGAATGTATGTATAGAGCATTCACATTGTGACACCAATTAGTTCGTGATTGAAGCATAGTTGATTAAATTGATCACTACAATCAATACCTCCAGTTCACATTTTCAACATTGTATTTGAAATTCATCAAATCACAATGAAAGATCACACATAGAGATTTTAGTTTAGATAATTCTCTGAAATCAAATTAACATGATCCTAAACATGAAACATTACATGGAAGTGAACGAAGAAGTGTCTACATTACCTGAATTTGGAAAGAGATATAGAAGAAAAAAAAATAAAAAATGAAGGGGTGCATGTATGAAGATCCGAGATTAATGATATGGTGGTCGAGCTATTGTTACAGAGTGTGAGAAGCTTTAAATTTACAAAAGTGGTACTCAAATTCTTTTGATGAAAAAGAAAAAGAAAAAAAAAAGTACTCAAATTCTTTTCCTTTTTGCTACGTTATGGTCGTTTGTTGCCGTTGGATTATAACTTTAATTTGATGACCTCGACTCCACGATCCCATATATGTTTGCAAATTATTGTTACTTTGGACCCTAATTTGTCGCAAAGCTAGATCAACTGCAACTTTTGGATACTTCATGTGAAGCAGTTAATATTTCGAGTGGCTATATTAATTCTTTTGAATTGGACAATTCTTTTGAATTGGACTCTTTTCCTTTGCGTTTGTAGCTCTGAAGTCATGACGAACCAACATGATTTATGAGTAATCCAGTAAGATAGTTAGGTTGAATATAGTATGACGTGACATGATTTAGTATGAGTTGCATGCCAAAATATAATTTTGAAATGTATTTGTTTTCTTTTCTTTCTTTGTTTGTAACTTTTGAAATCACGATCCAACATGATTTTTGAGTAATTAGTTTAATTGGTCATTTAGGTTAAATGTAACATTAAATTATATCAATCTGACACGACTTTGTATGCAATATTCCTAAAGTATTTTTTTTCTCCCTCTCCTTATTTGTAGTTCAAAAATCAAGGCCATCCAATTTGATTAATAGTGAGCAATCCAACATGATAGCTAGGTTAAATATAGCATGAAATCATATTGATTAGTCATGAATTGCATAAGGCAATTATGAAATGTATTTTCTTCTTCTTCTTTGCTTGTAACTTTCGAAATCATGAACTTGCATGTTAATAGGACAACTAGGTTGAATTAGGGGTATATATGGACCGGGTTGGTTCAGGTTTTTTAAATACAAAATTAAATCAATTATGTCCAGTTTTGAAATCTATAAACCACATCAAACCAACAAAAGTCAAAATTTCAACCTTGGGTTTTCTCGAATTTATCTATTTTCTCGAGGTTTTCGGGTTTTTCTGGTAAAGTTTCATACAAAACGTAACTTGTGTTTCAAGTATTTCCTTATTCCTAGTAAGATACCACTATCTAATTAAGAAAACAACACGAAATGTGATATGAGTGATGACATTATACTAAAATATTAAAAAAAAAATGAAATCGCATAAAATAACTGTAACACCCCGCATCTTGGAACTGAGTTTAAGCTCATATCATTAGAGTTCTAGTGGAAACACTGAAGGTTTGAACGTTTTGCGAAAATGGTTGATAGGCCTATTTCGGGCAGCGATAACTCCTTGATCGGTTTGGAATTTGGGAAAGTATCCTCAATGAGGTTGTAGTATATAGAAATACCTTTCTAACGATATAAGGACCAAGCCAATCAGAGATCGGAGCAAGGAGATATGATCGTCTCAATATGGCTAATAGTAAGGCACTTGAAATCCTATAGAACCGGCTAAGTTTTCGATATGTCTGCCTTCAAGTAAACTTTCGTGAAAACTCGTTGGTAATTTGGGAAAAATTCCTCGATAAAAGTTGTAGCCCTTTGAAATATCTTTCCAACGGTATATTATGGGGGTCAAACGGACATCTGTGCAAGAAGTTATGCCCATTTTACTGAACGCTGTGCAGAACCGACACCCGTCGCTTCTCGGGGCGCGTGAGGCGCGTGAGAGAGCGCGAGATGGTCCCGCTTCGCGGACCGATCGCGCAACTCTGAGTTTTTAGCTGCAGAAAGTTGCGCGATGCATCCGCATCGCGGAACCATCGCGAAACAGGTCAATTTCGGGTCAAAAGTCGGGTTTACGCATTTTCTTGTTATATTTGGGGTTGGGGTTTATTTCCCCAACACCCCATCCACGAAAATTCTCTCTAAACTCATAGAGAACAAGCCCCAAACCTCAAGATCCTCCAAGGTAAGTTTTTATCATGATTCTAGGTTGAATTTAAGTCCCTAATCCCTTTCTAACTTGAGTAAACTCTTCTAATTCATAGAGTTAGGATTGGAACATTTTTGTTGGATGTGGAAACCCTAGAACCCGAATTCAAGAGGATTGGACTTCAAAAAGGTAATGTTTCTATCCCTAATCATTTATAGTTGTGAATTGACGAATTCTTGGGAGAATAATAATTGGGTTTGATGAAGAGAATTATATGAACTATGCTAGAATTGTTGGATTGTTGACTTGGGATCGTTGTATTCATATGGGTGATGAAGAATGATGTTAAGTACCTCTAATTGAGATTGTAGAATTAGCTAGAAGTAATAGAATGGGGATTTGGTGAAGAAAACACCATTAATGAGGGTTGTGGAGCTTCATGCCCACCAAGTGTTTGATAAAATGCTTAGATGAACAAAGCATGGATATTGTTGCTAATATAGAATCCCTATGACCTGTACTGCTATAGATAAAGTTGAAGGGATTGGAGGACATTGTGATACGCTCAAAATCAGGAAGTTAAGGTATGTAGAACTTCCATCCACATGTGGGAATCTCTACGTTCTTCCCCATGATCCGTTTCCTAAAATCTATGAAGTTCATATCCTAGGGCATTAAACCCAACATATTGGTAGCCCGTAATTATGTATGTATGTACATGAATTTTGTATCTATGTTCGTTATTGTAATCCTAATCTTCCATTACGGATATTAGGAATCCTAGCTTAATCCATGAATCATGAATTCTTCCTCATGTGTTCTCATTATGTTCATATGAAACTGTATGATTTTATTTTGCAAATTACAAGCATGTTTTCAAATCAATTACATATATATGATTATGAACTATTGTTATTACTCATGAATCAAAAATATGTTTACAAGCTATTTCATGAAACCATGTTTACAAGTTATTTCGTGAAATCATTATTACAAGACAAGTACGAGTTAATTCACGAAAATCATGGGCTTCTTAGCCAACTATATTATGTTAATGTTTTTTTTTGGGAGTTGCACAAATTACCGAGAAGACTCAGATAGCCTGAAACTACGTAGCCACCGTAGGACAAGGATCGCTCCGCCCGGATAAGACGATACCTTAATTTTACACTGAATGGATCCATCAGGTACGTTACCACCTTATACCCTGGCAAGGTATAGGGGCTCAACTGGTCCGGCGAGGTACCAAACTCCACGTACCCACGTGGGGATATCATATGTCGGTTTATGAAATGCTCTCCCTACTTATCATGTTTTACTTATGTTATATATATACATATGTACTCATGCTCATGTTCATGTCCAGGTTTTCAGTTTCAGTCCTTATCATGTTATTCCATGTCCCATGTTGTTTCTTTCGGTTGCTTTACATACCAGTACATTCAATGTGCTGACGTCCCCTTTTATTGCCCGGGGGCCTCCATTTCACGATGTAGGTACTGATATACAGGACGACACATCTGCTCAGTAGGACAACATTCGTATCAGCTTATTGGTAAGCCCCATCTCATTCGGGGTTTAGTCAACTTTTGTCTTATGATTAATTATATATCTAAAGGTATGCTGGGGGCCTTGTCCCAGTAAGTATGTTTTCCAGTCAGACTCATGATAGAGGTTTCATAGACTAGACAAGTCAGTTATGTCATGTCAGACATTTGGAGTCGTATAGCCATTTTGGCTCACTCATGTTTAAACAAGTACTTTATTAAGTATTATGACTTACCATGTTTTATAAAGGCTCATCATGCATTCACGTTATATTCCGCTTATGTTATGTATCATGATGATTCAGCAAGCCATGTGGTTCGCTCGGTCACATGCAGTCAGGCACCGAGTGCCGTGTTACGTCCAAGCCATGGTTCGGGGCGTGACAAAGCTTGGTATTAGAGCCTAGGTTCAAGTGTCTTAGGGAGTCTATGAAACCGTGTCCAGTGGGGTCACTTTTATATGTGTGCTCGCCACACATATAAATAGTTGACCACCAAGACATTTAAGTGTTTCTCATTTCTTTCAACTCTAGATCGTGCAATAGAGCTTTGTTCTCAGAAATCACTCGAACTCATGTGTTGTTTCCCAATCTACCAAATACGCCTCATCTCAGTGGATGAGAAAGATGTGAAACTAATCGTTATCGGTGTGTTGCTTTCAGATAGAGTTATGAGGAGTTATTCTGACTCATGCGCATTGCATTCTTTCAGAAAATGTCTACTAAGAGAAAGGCAACTTCAGACCCGAGGGCTACCATTGATAGGACCCCAGAGATGAACTCTCAGACTCCGAGAGTTCTAATTTTTCAATTCTGCGACTGTAGGTCATTAGGACCTGCTTCAAGTACCACTAACGTCCTGGCTCACACTAATGTGAGAAAAAGGGTTTTTCATAATCCTATTTGCTGCAGGTGTAAAAAGAGACATCAAGGGGTGTGCCGCTATGGCACCCATAAATGTTTTGGGTGTGGCCGGAAGGGACACTATCTGAAAAACTGCCCACCAGTGAAACAGGATAACAAAAGCTTTTCGCACCCTATTTGCAGTAGGTGTGGAAAAAGACATGCAAGAGTGTGTAGGATGGGTTCGGATGTGTGCTATATTTGTGGTGTCCGAGGCCACATGAAAAGAGAATGCCCTTCAGTCAAGTACAATAGTAAGACTAAGGGTGGTGGTGAAATTCGTCCCCCCAGACCAGGCATAACCAATTCAACAACACCGTTCGCAACCCGTAATACTCGGGTACTAGCAGACCAAGGCACTGATCGGGATGAAGTATTAGAATTAAGTGGGGATCAAGCACGTTATCATGATATGGTAGATCGCCAGGATTCCGATGTGCCGGTCACATGTGTCATAGGTACGCCAATAATTTTCCCTCCTTGTCACATATGAGATATTATGCCCTAGATCTATTATGTCTTATGTGGTTATTGTGCAGTTGATAGTTCAGATTTAAGACCCCACGAGGTAGCATGTTATGAAGGTAACCGTAACAAGCATAAATTGTCCACGGTAGTTTTGAGCAGGGGAATCGCATAAAAGGCAACCACTTGTAATACTAGAAAGTCTCAACTTTAGGATATATATTTTGCCATATGATATATGTACATGACTAGGAAGGGACTGATGCGATAAGAAAACCATGAGCAGATGAAATTTCCCTAAGTTTGATCCATGTCTATAGTTCAGAAAGATAGTATACAATCCCAGAATAAAGTCAGATAAAGAGGAAAAGTTAGAAATAACCTTATACTTCACTTTAGTATTCAGAGAAGAATTTGAGAACATGATGTTAGAAAGTGGTTAACAGAAGCATAGTAAGTAAGTTTGAATAGATACAGTGAATTAGAAATGATCAGCAAAGTTAGTAGAAGTACGATTTGAATTACTTAGTCAAGTTAACACTCTTAAGTGGGTGACAGTTCGGATACATCCGAATGTGTGTTAGAAACCAAGGGCTTAAGTTAAGTTCAGAGTATAATGATTAGTGGAAGAAGAAATCAGCTAAGCCATAAGAGAGCAAACTACAGAAGAATAGCCTTTAAGAGTTGTCCTAAGATTTACAATGTGAGCAGAGTTAAGTCATTAAGATGGAGTATGCCAATTATGAATACAGTAGCAATCCGTTCATGTAAGTAAATTTAGTTTTCCCCATAAGAAATTTCTAGGATGTGAGTCAAAAAAAAAAAAATCAAGTATAGGAAGTACAGCTCATGATTTAGGCAGACAAGAGAACTGTGGTGAAAGAAGTTCACCGCTTATACAAGCTAGGAATTCGACTTTCGGACTCCGAAATGGGTGGAGTTGTTGCCCAGAACATGGTTTATCCCTCCTTAGTCATCGAAGTTAGAGAGAAGCAGTTTGGTGATTCCTACTTGCTACAGATGAAAGAGGGGATTCACGAACAGAAAGCCTTAGCTTTTGAACAAGTGGGAGATAATGGAACCTTGAGATACCGAGACAGATTATGCGTTCCAGATGTAGATGGAATCAGAGAGCTAATTATGTCAGAAGCTCATCATTCTAGGTCTACCTCGTTTAGCTAGGAGGCATGGTTTAAATTGGGTGACTGTGGACGGACTTACGGAGTCAGCACACTTCTTGCCAGTTAAGACCACAGATTGAACAGAAGATTATGCCAAGTTATATGTTAATGAAATTGCCGGATAGTATGGGACCCTAGTGTCCATTATTTCAAATTATGGTGCTCAGTTGACAGCGAACTTCTGGAAATCCTTTCAGAAAGGATTGGGTACCAAGGCGAACCTTAGCACAGCTTTTCGTCCTCAGACAAATACGCTATTCAGATCTCATGTTATAATATTCATGTTAGTTCAATACTCAGATATTTATGTCAGCTTAGTACTCAGATATCAGTCCAGTACTCACGTATTCATGCCAGTTCAGTATTCAGTCCGCTCAGTATTCAACTAATCCAGTATTCAGTTAGCTCAGCATTTAGTCAGCCCAGTCTTCAGTCAGTTCAATAGACATTCAGTTTAGTATCTCAGTAGTTTAGTAATCTTGTATTCATTTAGTTCAGTAACCGTGTGTCCTTGATTTCAATGGTAATTGGGATGATCACATGTCTCTTATTGAGTTTTCGTATAATAACAATTATCAAGCTAGTATTGGGATGGCTCCATTTGAAGCTCTGTATGGGCGAAGGTGTAGATCACCAATTGGTTGGTTAGAAATTGGTGAAGCAAAGTTGCTAGGACCAGATTTGGTTTATCAAGCTATGGAGAAAGTCAAGTTGATACAGAAGCGTTTGAAAATGACGTAGAATTTCTAGAAATTTTACACAAATGTGAGACAGAAGAGATTTATGATGAAGCACCAAGATTTTGAGGTATGTAAGCTTTCTTTTCATGCTTTTGGTCGTGTGTGGCCAATTTATAGTGCTATTGTGATGTAGCCCTGTGAGGCAATGATATTATGGGCTGTTGTGACAGGTTGGTAGTGCCATATTACAGGGGAAACTCTGGCGAAATTTTTGTAGAATCCCGAATGTTATTATTTGAGGACGAATGTTCCAACAGAGAGGGAGAATGTTACACCTAGGAAATTTCCCCGTTAGCGTATCGCGAATAGACCCACGAAGGGTATGACGTATACGACATGTTGACGAGTAAGAAGTAATATTTAATGATTCTAAATGAGATTTCAAAGACATTTGAGGTAGGAGACGAAAGTTGTTAACGAAAGCAAGGTATATGTTGTATGTCGGGCAAGAATTACGAGTATCGTATTAATGATGGCTTAATGACATTTTGGAGAAGAGTTATAATGTCCCTTATGTGTTCATGCCTCACGTTTCATGTTCAAGTTCATGTATTCTCTATTCATGTCTCATGTTTAGGCACTGATATTTTCATGAAACTATATCATGTCAGTTTCCATGCCCCATGTCATGATATGTCTCATGTTCCACGCTCATTTCATCTATCCAGTGCCCATGTTCATGCCTCAGTATTCATGTTTCCATATAACCATGTCATGTTAGTTCAGTCTCCATGTTTCATGTCTTGTTTCCTTCACGTTCATGTAGTCAAGCCATGTCTAGCCATATTCTTAACCATGACCCATCATTCGAGGACGAATTATCCCAAGGGGGAGATATTGTAACACCCCGCATCTTGGAACTCAGTTTAAGCTCATATCATTAGAGTTCTAGTGGAAACACTGAAGGTTTTAACGTTTTGCGAAAATGGTTGATAGGCCTATTTCGGGCAGCGATAACTCCTTGATCGGTTTGGAATTTGGGAAAGTACCCTCAATGAGGTTGTAGTATATAGAAATACCTTTCTAACGATATAAGGACCAAGCCAATCAGAGATCGGAGCAAGGAGATATGATCGTCTCAATATGGCTAATAGTAAGGCACTTGAAATCCTATAGAACCGGCTAAGTTTTCGATATGTCTGCCTTCCAGTCAACTTTCGTGAAAAATCGTTGGTAATTTAGGAAAACTTCCTTGATGAAAGTTGTAGCCCTTTGAAATATATTTCCAACGGTATATTATAGGGGTCAAACGGACATCTCTGCAAGAAGTTATGCTCATTTTACCGAACGCTGTGCAGAACTGACACCCGTCGCTTCTCAGGGCGCGTGAGGCGCGTGAGAGAGCGCGAGATGGTCCCGCTTCGCGGACCGATCGCGCAACTCTGAGTTTTTAGCTGCAGAAAGTTGAGCGACGCATCCGCATCGCGGAACCATCGCGAAACAGGTCAATTTCGGGTCAAAAGTCGGGTTTATGCGTTTTCGTGTTATATTTGGGGTTGGGGTTTATTTCCCCAACACCCCATCCACGAAAATTCTCTCTAAACTCATAGAGAACAATCCCCAAACCTCAAGATCTTCCAAGGTAAGTTTTTATCATAATTCTAGGTTGAATTTAAGTCCCTAATCCCTTTCTAACTTGAGTAAACTCTTCTAATCCATAGAGTTAGGATTGGAACATTTTTGTTGGATGTGGAAACCCTAGAACCCGAATTCAAGAGGATTGGACTTCAAAAAGGTAATGTTTCTATCCCTAATCATTTATAGTTATGAATTGACGAATTCTTGGGAGAATAATAATTGGGTTTGATGAAGAGAATTATATGAACTATGCTAGAATTGTTGGATTGTTGACTTGGGATTGTTGTATTCATATGGGTGATGAAGAATGATGTTAAGTACCTCTAATTGAGATTGTAGAATTAGCTAGAAGTAATAGAATGGGGATTTGGTGAAGAAAACACCATTAATGAGGGTTGTGGAGCTTCATGCCCACCAAGTGTTTGATAAAATGCTTAGATGAACAAAGCATGGATATTGTTGCTAATATAGAATCCCTATGACCTGTATTGCTATAGATTAAAGTTGAAGGGATTGGAGGACATTGTGATATGCTCAAAATCAGGAAGTTAAGGTATGTAGAACTTCCATCCACATGTGGGAATCTCTACGTTCTTCCCCATGATCCGTTTCCTAAAATCTATGAAGTTCAAATCCTAGGGCATTAAACCCAACATATTGGTAGCCCGTAATTATGTATGTATGTACATGAATTTTGTATCTATGTTCGTTATTGTAATTCTAATCTTCCATTACGGATATTAGGAATCCTAACTTAATCCATGAATCATGAATTCTTCCTCATGTGTTCTCATTATGTTCATATGAAACTGTATGATTTTATTTTGCAAATTACAAGCATGTTTTCAAATCAATTACATATATATGATTATGAACTATTGTTATTACTCATGAATCAAAAATATGTTTACAAGCTATTTCATGAAACCATGTTTACAAGTTATTTCGTGAAATCATTATTACAAGACAAGTACGAGTTAATTCACGAAAATCATAGGCTTCTTAGCCGACTATATTATGTTAATGTTTTTTTTTTTGGGAGTTGCACAAATTACCGAGAAGGCTTAGATAGCCTGAAACTACGTAGCCACCGTAGGACAAGGATCGCTCCGCCCGGATAAGACGATACCTTAATTTTACACTGAATGGATCCATCAGGTACGTTACCACTTTATACCCTGGCAAGGTATAAGGGCTCAACTGGTCCGGCGAGGTACCAAACTCCACGTACCCACGTGGGGATATCATATGTCGGTTTATGAAATGCTCTCCCTACTTATCATGTTTTACTTATGTTATATATATACATATGTACTCATGCTCATGTTCATGTCCAGGTTTTCAGTTTCAGTCCTTATCATGTTATTCCATGTCCCATGTTGTTTCTTTCGGTTGCTTTACATACCAGTACATTCAATGTGCTGACGTCCCCTTTTATTGCCCG
This sequence comes from Lycium barbarum, assembly GCF_019175385.1. Classification (NCBI taxonomy): domain Eukaryota; kingdom Viridiplantae; phylum Streptophyta; class Magnoliopsida; order Solanales; family Solanaceae; genus Lycium; species Lycium barbarum. The sequence goes on along the minus strand of NC_083343.1, from coordinate 118,098,517 downwards.
GGGGCCTCCATTTCACGATGCAGGTACTGATATACAGGACGACACATCTGCTCAGTAGGACAACATTCGTATCAGCTTATTGGTAAGCCCCATCTCATTCGGGGTTTAGTCAACTTTTGTCTTATGATTAATTATGCATCTAAAGGTATGCTGGGGGCCTTGTCCCAGTAAGTATGTTTTCCAGTCAGACTCATGATAGAGGTTTCATAGACTAGACAAGTCAGTTATGTCATGTTAGACATTTGGAGTCGTATAGCCATTTTGGCTCACTCATGTTTAAACAAGTACTTTATTAAGTATTATGACTTACCATGTTTTATAAAGGCTCATCATGCATTCACGTTATATTCCGCTTATGTTATGTATCATGATGATTCAGCAAGCCATGTGGTTCGCTCGGTCACATGCAGTCAGGCACCGAGTGCCGTGTTACGTCCAGGCCATGGTTCGGGGCGTGACACTAACTATTGCTAATTAATAATCCACAATAAAAATGATCATAATTTAAAAGTGCTAAGTCATGCTAAAATAAGAACGACTAATAAATATTAATTGCATGCGGTTGGATTATCCGATAACCCAATATCAATAATTCAATTCGTAAAACATTAACTTTTTTTGGGGGTAAATATGCCAACTTTGTTTTTGGGGGTAAATATGTCCAAATATAACTTAACTTCCGCAATTCTTTTCTCCAATTTCAACTTCAAATACACGAGCAATTTCCTCGTTACTTCTATTTGTATGGGCTTCATTGACTGCTTTGTAACTTTCAAGGGTGACAAAGTTTAGTGGGGTTTGAATGAGTTGCAGTTGTTGGGAGGGGAGACGCCACTTTATTTTTGGTTCGATAAATTTGTCATCTTCTAAAATAAAAGAGAAGTCAATGAACAGTTAAAAAATTTAAGGAAACATAAGATCAACGATTTTAAAATATTCCGTTAAAATTTAAATTAAAAGCTTAGAGATAAGGAATTTGAAGTTTGTTAAATGCCAACTTGAAATAAAAGTGACCTTATCATTAAAGAACGAAAAATGCATAAGAAATATGATATTATTGTGGTCCAAAACTATCATCGTCAAATTCCAGCAAATCTTTATTGGAATTTTTAAGGTTATAGCTATTTCTAATACATAATTAGTGGTAATAACTATCTTTTATTTTAATTACTAATAATAACTAAATACTTTTCTAATTTAACTATTATAGCTACACAGTAACTTTTAATTACCATTTCACAAATACACCTAAAAATTAGCACCCCCAATCCCATATCCCCTTTTAATGGTAACAATATTAATTAGTTAATATACATTACCATTCTCTTTCCTTTTTCATAAATTCTTACCTTTTTAAAAAGGAAAGAATCTTTGAATGCCCAGTAAAATAGTCGTCTTCTTCCTCTCTTCCCCCTTCTGCAAAAATTTCATTTCCATTCTCACTAATCAACAAGTTTTTTAGGGTTTTGAGAAGACGAAAAAAAAAAAAATATATATATATATATATATATATATATATGTGTATGTTCTATGATATAACTACCAATTGTTGTGGTTGGTGGTGTATTTTTGTAAGTTTTTCTATATATTTGTGTATTTTGTTCAAATTAATTACATCAATTCATCTAGTTTCAAATACACAGGTGACACAAATACATGGTAAGTTTTCTTCTATATATTTATATATTTTGTTCAAATTAATCCCCTCAAATACATGGGTGATGCAAATTGTTACTCACACAAATACATGAGATTTAATATAAAATACATGGGGTTTGATTGGAAACTTCAAATACATTAGTTATGTTATCAAATACATGGGTAAATAAAAAACGAAATCAATATTGAAAACTTCAAATACATTACCACTAAATACATGGGTGATGCAAACTGTTACTCACACAAATACATGATATTTAATATAAAATACATGGAGTTTGATTGAAAACTTCAAATACATTAGTTATGCTATCAAATACATGGGTAAATAAAAAACGTCAATATTGAAAACTTCAAATACATTGGCTGTTGAATGTTTTCAAATTTTGAATTTTTGATTTTTTTACGTTTGAATGTTGAAGATTGGATGAAGGAATAGAAAACGGTTATGGAAAAAAATCTAAAATCTGATTTTGTGGAAGAGTATGGTAAAAAATACCAATTAATAACTAATTAAATGATCCAACCGTTATGGCCTAAAATCAAGAGATATGTTTTTTTTTACTGTGTTTTTATGAATTTACACGCATCAAATACATTCGAAAAAATACCTTAATTTGGGAAAACATAGCTAAATGGTAATATTTAAAAGGGTAACTATAAATGATAGAAAACCACCATAAGGTAGTCATTTGAGTAATTTTACCATCTTTATTTACCTTTAGGTTTTTTCCCACAAACTATTAAAGTAGAGGGATTTAACATACAAATTGTGCATCATGGTCAGGGCTTCGCCAGCCGCCGATTTTATTAGGAAAATTTTACTCACTCGCTCTACATATTTAATTAATAATAACATGATATGTAAATTGACTTCTGCATATAGTCTTATCATTTAACTAAAACTAGTTAAAGGTGTGTTTTACCTTATTTTATTACTTAATTTGATAAAAAGAAATTAATTTTAGTGCAAAGGTTCAGTATGACGAGGTTTTTTCTCTTCATCCTTAGACCATGCTTCAAGACACTTTTCTCCTAGAATACATAAGTTATATACGTACGTTGATAATGCCAAAAACCTTTATATTATTAGTGTAGTTTAATTAACTTACTATAATAAGTTTAGTTATCATTTTTATTTGGTTATTCATTAGGATTTAACTTATATACACTGATAGAATACTGAAGAACTTTCACTATGTCAATGTACTTTAACCGGTTATATTAACCTGCCTTATTTGTTAGATTATTAATTTCATTTATTATCAATGATTACATTCAGAGGTGAATTCAGAATTTCAAGAGGATGAGTTCACCTTAGATTTTTAAAAAAAAAAAAAAAAAAAAAGATGCAAAAGTACATATATTAGGGTTCAATCTCACAACCTTAAGGTATTAAATCTAGCACTTAACGATTTAACCAATGCTCCACTCATTCTAGTTTGACCATGTGTTCTTTCAGTTAATATTAGATATATCTTAAGGATTATATACATACTATATTGAGTTTAGTCGATTGACCATGGGTTGACGTGACCCATTTTATACATAGATTCGCCCCTGGTTACATGTACGTATATTTTAGATGACCTAATTAATAATATAAAAGATTCTTTTACAACTCATTATATCAAAGTTACAGCTATACGAATTAATTTAAATAATAGAAATTTAGCTAAAATTACCTCATAAAATAACCTAATTTTATTTGAAAAGGATTGCATCATCGATGTATGTATATATAATAAACTTTCCTCCAAAACCTACCTGTTCCTACTTAGACCACTTGCTTGGCATACCAAAAATTGACCATTCTATTTTAATCTAAATTTCTATCTCTTCATTTTGGACCGTCATCCAAATTACTTTTCAAATCTCAACAAATGACAACTCGTCAAAACAAGTCGTTTAACAATATTTCAAATACGAAGCACACTATGAACCTCACATGAAATATCACCGAAACCACCTGAGCCCCCATGCACCTTAAATATTTCATTCTATTTATACACTTACAATCTCAATTTTTTTTCCAAAAACCAAAACCATGGAAAACAAATGGAGAATTTTCAGAAATCAACAACAATACAACAAAGCAAAAAAGCCAACTACAACAATAATATGCAAGAAACACTCGAAACACCAACAATCACCAGGTGTTTGCTCAATTTGTCTAAGTGAAAAGCTCTCTAAGCTCTCAAAAACTTCACGTATTAGCAATTCTTCTTCTTGTTCTCCGTCGTCTTTGTCTTCGTTATCTTCATCTTCTGATGTTTCATCGTGTTCCTCTCCGGCATATCGAAGGATGAAGACTATGGCTATCTTGAGAAGCGGTGATAATAGTAAGAGTAATATTGTGCTTACAAAGAGTAGGTCACTTGTTTTTGTTACGACGAGGAAAGAAGGAGAAAAAGAGGAGAATGGAAAGAAGAAGAAAAGAGGGTTTCTTTCTAAATTGTTGCATCCAAGTTAAAAACAAGAAGGATCAAAGTTTGGTGCTTATGCGTCTGAGTTCAGATTCAGTACTACAACTCATTTGATTTATTTGATTCGAAACTAGTTATTTGTATTTATTTAATTCAGTGAATTTTTTAATATATATACACACCGTCTGCCCCTAACTAAAAAGGGGGTGACAGCTTGACTTATCAAAATTACTGCAACATGAGTGATCTTTTTTTTTCATCTATTTTTCATCCTTCTCTTCTTATGAGATCCATTGTATTTTTATTAGATTTCGGGAATCACATAGCTAGGTAAAATCTGATAGATGTAAACAGAGCATGTAAAGGTGTCCAGAATTATAAACACAAGTCATGTAATACAAATTATAGTACAATAAGAACTTGTGATGTGTTTATTAATATTCTTAATTCAAGATATGTTTGCGAGAAAGAGAATCAACTTCCGTTATTGTACAAACATTTTTAGTTTTGATTCATTACCAGATTAGGAGCTGAAGATAAAGTCGTAAATGCTACTTAGGAGATTTATATCAAGATGATTTTATATCCTTGCATTTACCTTCTTAATGTTCGAATTGCATTAAATTCTGTATATGCTATTACTTATTAGGACAATTGCATGTGATATATATTAATCACTTAATACCAAAATCTTGAAATTTTGTATCTCATATCAAAGCTAAGGTAAGATGTATTCCGGCATAACCTTGTTTTGGACCAGCCAACCCCTATTAATATGCAACAGTATTGTGATTCAACTACTCTTATTGTATACCTTTGAAATATACAATAGCTCACATAATAATATACCTCGAAGGCAGGGCGGACCCACTAGCAAATTTTGGGTGCTCCAACACCCATTGAACTCAGTCATGGAGTGTATAGCTGTATCGAAAATATAAAGGAAACAGATATAAATAGTTAATAGAGCACCCATGAAGTGATAAGTCTGATAAGTAATTTGGTTAGGCGAGGTTGCTGGAGGCTTTGTTACTAAGGGGTCAAGAGTTCAAACCTCACTAGGAACTTTATTTTTTTTAAATGCTAGATTATTTTTTCTTCTCTATTATTATATATCAAGCACCCCCGAACTTAAAATTCTGGGTCCACCACTGTTTCGAAGGTATAAAATACACAAAATCATCAATTTTTTGTATATAATTTTTGTAACGGACGGAATTTTATAAATGATTACATCTGTACATGTTTAACCGCCTAGCTAGAATTCCAGTAAAAGTCCCATCAGTTTACTTTTGAGATCTAATGTTATGCCTTTGTTGTTATATACCTCCTACTAATACGTAGAGAAAATACGTACTTCCGTACGGAATAATGAGACAAAATAATTAATTCTCAGATAACACCACATAGATATGTACTGTCGCTAGGTTGTTTTCACTTGTCACGCTGGTGAAGTGTCGCCAATGACTCTCCAAGAAACTTCTTGGTTCTAAGTTGTAGGCATAAGTATTACAACTTTTATTCATTTTCAAGTATTAATTGTTTTACTATGTATTTGAGTGTCATCGAGAGAAATTTGGCTCTCTTCGATCAAGTATCAACTAATCATCATAGGAAATATGTAGTACTCCCTCCGGATAAAAAAAAAATCTATTTAGCTATTTGCACACCTCTTAAAAAAATATTAAATCCTAGACAAAAATAGGTAATTTGACTAAAATATCCCTAATTAAATAGGTATTGAGATTTGATCATATAACACTTAATAGGGGCAAATATAAAAAAACAAGGTTAATTCTTTCTTAATTTGCTAAGTGGACTCTTTTTTTTATCCAAGAAAAAGAAGCTAAGTGGACTCTTTTTTTTATCCGGAGGGAGTAGTACATTAGATTGTTTCTAGGGCAAAGGTGCAAATATACCCCTCATTACAAAAGTGGTGCATATATATCCCTGCCGTTACAAAATTGTGCAAATATACCCCTGCCATTACAAAATGGTGCAAATATACCCTTTTCGCTGACAGAATTTAAAAAAAAATCATTTAGGCTATTTTTAATTAAAAAAATGCCACATGACTTTAAAAAAAAAGTCTAACCATTTTTTTTAGTAGACATACTTTTCTAAAGCCACATAGTAATTTTTTTTCTGGTGGATCGGGTCTGGTTTGTTTTAAAAAATGAGTAGACTTATTTTTTTAAAGTCACGGAGATAACTTTTTAAAACGAACCAGAACTGAACCACCAGAAAAAAAATTACAATGTGCCTTTAGAAAAGTATGTCTACTAAAAAAATGTTTAGACTTTTTTTTTAAGTCACGTGGCATTTTTTAATTAAAAAATAACCTAAACGATTTTTAAAAAAAAATCCATTAGCGAAAAGGGTATATTTTTTCACCATTTTGTAACGGCAGAGGTATATTTACACCATTTTGTAACGGCAGGGGTATAAATACACCACTTTTGTAACGAGGGGTATATCTGCTCTAAATCGCAAAGTTAAGGGATATATTTGCACCTTTTCCCTTGTTTCTAAAACAACATATTACAATTTTGGTCTTTGGTTATGCACGAATTCTAATCATGATCAGTAAATCATGAGTAATGTTTAAAGGAGGCATACAACAAGAACAATGAAGAGAGAGAAAAAAAAAAAGGATAGATCTTGTTATCGCTAACCAAATTTAATTTTTGGAAAATTGATGGAATGTCTATGCGGCCAAAAATAATTATCCGAAAAGAATCAGTTTAAACAATATTACACTTCAATACCTATTTAGTGAAGATTATTTACAAAATATCCAGCAAGAATGTATGGTTAATCCATAAAGAATCAGTTTAAACAATATTACACTTCAATACCTATTTAGTGAAGATTATTTACAAAATATCCAGCAAGAATGTATGGTTAATCCATAAACAGGATCTATACATCCCTATCAAGACATTCTTGAAGAACAATATCAGAGATCTGATGAGAACCTTTCATTGGTTATGCCAATCAACTATTGTGCTTCAACGCATTTCGAGAACAACCAGCTAGCTCTGGGTTCGAGCATGAACGAATTGAGCTAATTATTGGGCTGATTATCTAGAGCTGGCACTTAGTTGTCGGATTTTGACAAGATCGCTTCGGGGACACTATTGTACGACTGAATATAGAGCAATTTGCTCTTACAAGCTTTGATCAGTAAGTTATTTAATTAGAACTTCGAAAAATATGATCAAGGGTAGCTTGTATTAGATGAGCACATAGTCGTGGTAGTTGGTTCAAAATGCCTCTTTCTTTATTAAAATATTATTTTGAGTATACGTACCTTCACGGTATATAATTTACCAGCTAAACTTTAATAGTGTATCGTAATGTGATTTAGTTCTTACTGTTGTCTACCTTCAAGAGAAACAATTATACATATATTTTAGAAATGGGTATATATACGCGTGTAGTTTGTTTACCCGCCTGGAATTCCAGTGAAAGTCCCATCAGATCACTTTTGAGATCTAATGTTATGTCTTTGTTGTTATTATGTACGTGTCGCTAGGCTGTTGTCATGCTGGTTAGGTGTCACCAATGACTTAGCTAGATCTCTCCAAGGAAACTTCTTGGTTCTAAGTTACTGACACAAGTATTAAATAGGCTGAATGGGTTGATTGGTAGTATTAATTGTTATTTAATAGCCACCCCGTAATGTCCAGTAGCTCTCTTTTTTTCTTACCTTAACCTTAGGCAAGCGAAAGACATAGGCTTGAAATTCAAGTGTTGGTATATCCATCCCAGATTACTACTCTTAACTGGAGGTGCGTGCTCAATTGGGGAGCAGTCAATAAAAGGTCTTTTAGATCCAAAATGGCATGGCTGGCTGTCGGTGAAGCACTCACAAATCTTGTTAAGATTCCTTAAGTAAATAATGAATCTTGGACTTAATTCAACCCTAAAAGCTAGCTTGCGAGCAAATCAGGATTGCTCAAGTTCATATATGAAGACGAGGAACTCTTTAACCCAGGACACTTAACATCCCACCTCACGTCCAGTGCGTGACATCTGATGCGTGGGCAATTTAATATGGGGGCCTAACATGAGAAAAAATGATTTGGGCCGGTCTAGCTCTAATACCATATAAAGAATGGATCTTGAGCCTAACTCAACCCAAAAGTTAGCTCATGAGGGGAGAATTATCCAAGTCCATATAAGGAGACTATGTGCCCTTTAACCCACCGATGTGGGACACTTAACACCTACTCTGATACTTGTATTGGGTTCCATTAAATCAAAATTTGCGTTACAAAGTTAGACATTGAGGCATGTAAAGTGTTTTTAGCTATAAAGACGACTCATATTTATGGCTCGAACCTGAAACCTCTAATTGAGAATGAACGAGTACTTACCGCTCCACTGGAACTCTCATAGGTGCCACTAGATGAAATATCTTTTAGTATTGCATGACTTGCTTTTTATGCAGAAACTTAAATTTTGAGTTTAAACAATTTCCATGCCTGCTTGGAAAAAGTTTTGAAGGATCATTATGGTAAGTTCTCAGCAATTTCCTGATGCAGATCTATTAAATTTGAGTCTACTGCACGCCTGGAAAAAGAAGAAGATGATGATGATGTCGATCACGCAGCCAATGAAGTTGTTTACTGGTACTGCTATTAACTATTTATTCTACAATGTCATTCTATGCTCCAAACCACGTGTTTTTGTTTTTCAACATTAATTTATGTAGGTGCATTTGGTATAGCGCAAAATCTTTCATAATAAGGGTATTATCATAGAAAATATTTAGTTAGATATATGCATTGTGGTTAGAATAAAGTCTCATATTAGCTAAACATTTTTGATAATTCGTTCCTTATCCGTGGCTTTATACGATTAGCGACGAATTCAACTTTTAACTTTTCATCAATAATGCATATCAATTTAGCAGTGAAATAACTTAATATATAAAAGAATATTGAGAGTTTTCATTTGTTAGAATAAGTGTAACAAAAAATAATAACAATTTATTTAGAATATGTTACTTTAAATTTGCATTTTACCCATTTGACATCTAACAGTATACTATAATCGATTTTGTTTTATTTCTAATTTTTTCACCACTAATATTTTTCTTATTTAACAAATTTATATACTTAAGAGTTCTGTCAATTTTTTTTTAAAAAAATAGCAACGTGAAGAATTTGAAAAAGAATAAAATGGAATCCTTTTTCCAATTAGTTAATTCAAAATTTTAATTATTTGTTCTCAACATCAAAGGAAATAACTTATTTTTTTTATCAATTTAAATTCTTGATATTAGTTCATCCCAAATTTTAAATACTTAAGTATAATTATGATTTTATTCCATAAGAATTCTATACGAACTTTCCTAGTTTGATTATTTTGATTTTATCCTTTTTAAAATCGTTTTTTTTTCTATCTGTCGACATTTTTTTGGGGGCTTCGTGATTTTTGTATACTTTAATTTAATGAGATTAGTGTATTTTTAAAGGTGAAATACACAAACTAATTATCATAATATCAGAACTCAAATCACAATATTTATTTTATGCCTTCTCCTTCCTAAAACTTTCTAAACAATGACAGTAAAAGTCTTCAACAACTTTTTTGTTTCTCTTCCAGAGAATTAACCTGTTTTTTCTATGTTCTTTTTCTCTTCAACCTTTTAGTCTTATACTTTAGGTTCTTATTTTTACCAATTTAATTTTTAATATTATATTATAACGAATTTTCTCTATTTTGTTTTTCACCATTAATACTCTTCCTATGTAAATAAATATTTGTGCCCTGAAAGTTGTGTTGACCTGAAAAGATTGATTTTACTTATACGATGAATTCAAAAAAGAGATGAGTTGAGTTGAATTATTTTCTATTTAGTTAATACAAAAATTTAATTACTTATTGTCAATGTCAGAAAAGATTGTCCTTCGTTTTATGCTTTTTACCAATTTAATTTTAATATTATATAATAAACGATTTTTCTCTATTTTATTTTTCACCATTAATACTCTTCTTATGTAAATAAATGTTTGTACCCTGAAAATTGTGTTAACCTGAAAAGATTTGCTTTTACTTATATGATGAATTCAAAAAAGAGATGAGTTGAGTTGAATTCTTTTCTATTTAGTTAATACAAAAATTTAATTACTTGTTGTCAATACCAGAAAATATTGTCTTTTGATTCAAATTCTTAATATTAGCTTATTTCAAATTTATGAAATTTATCTATAATTATAATTTTTATTATTATAAAAATTATTTTCAAAGTAAATATGATTAACATTTTAATTTTGAATCTTTATGTTTATATAATCATTAGAATTACTAACTTTTGCCAACTGTTTTTTCCTCTTTTATATTTTGAAATAAATTTAATTATTATTCTAATTATTGAGTGTAATTCTAAATTTTATGGCAAAATCCATGATGACCAAAAATATTATTTCAATATAAACACTAAAATTTACCATAAGGGAGACTAATGGTTTCAAGACCCAAAAAAAGACCAATAAATTTATATTCTGAAATATTGTCCCAAATGTAATGTAAAACAATATTTACTTTATCATGCTATGAAGTGATTTTCTTAAGGTCCAATGTCTCTAGAATCTCGTCCATTAGGGAGAGTAACAACCTTTTATTCAACTTTTCCATATATTTATCAGTATTGATTAATAAGGTAAATCGTAATTGATTTTAAAGTCCTAGTATATTAGGACTTTTTAAATAATTCAAATAAAGAAATATTAATAATTAGAATTTTAGTTACAATTAGAAAAAGAAGAAGATGATGATGATGATGTCGATCACGCAGCCAATGAAGTTGTTTACTAGTACTCTATTAACTATTTATTCTACAATGTCATTAATTCTATGCTCCAAACCACGTGTTTTTGTTTTTCAACATTAATTATATATGTAGGCGCATTTGGTATAGCGAAAAATCTTTCATAATAAGGGTATTATCATAGAGAATATTTAGTTAGATATATGCATTGTGGTTAGAATAGAGTCTCATAGTAGAAGTTGATGAGAGAAAAAAGTCTACATACAAAATTAATTAAAATACTTTTAATGGTGTGAGCCTTTTTATTTTTATTTTTAAAATCATAAAAATATGTATTTGGACAGAAATTGCTAACACCACACGATGTTAAATGTGTGGTTGGGCTGGCTCAGCCTAATAAATTGGTACTATAGCCGTTGGTTTAGTAGGGTGATTATGAAGAAGATGCAGAGTAGCTTTTACGTTGCGGCATATGAAGAGCTAAGTAGTAAGCCCAACAAAGTGATGGATGTGGAACAACCTTTTCCAGTGGCTAGGCCTAATTAAGATGTAAATGGGTGATAAAGATGTGCTTAGTCTGAAATTGAAATTATCTTCCTTTGTATTTGAAACTTTAACGCAGACATTCCTTAATAGCTCATTGTCTTTTTTTTTTATTATTATTATTATTTTTTTTTTTTATGCAGATGTAATTTCATCTATTACTAATTGTTACAAGGTGTGACGCTTCTCCTCATAGTTTTATTTGAAGGGTCATTAACATAATAGTCATACATAAATGAAGGCGGTGAAGTAAAGCGTGACAGAACAGTAATATCACTATTAGAACAATCATATTTGGATCAGCTATAGTGTTGGCTTCTCTTAATAACTGTTGGACTGGTAGCCCTCAAGATTGTCGAGTAGTGACCTGCATATACTAAGAATTTGTGTAATAGCTTCTTGTTACAATTTTTTTTTTAGCTCGTTCCATGCTTACTCACTTTTAGTCGCTCTCGTTCAGTAGTGGTTCTTCAAGCAAGTTTATTGTTTTGACCCATTATGGTTAGTCTACTGTTTCTTGGTCAACAAAGGGATTTTAATTAACCGAGCGATGGTTAGTCTCCCGTGTGCGCAAGATGAATTTGGCTTCGGTGATCACCATTTGGATACACACCTACAAGGAAGCCCGAGCATTTTGATAGTTATATTAATACTCGGATGATGTGTATGCAACATAAATAAAAAAAATTCACTTTCAAAATTGATAAGACAAAAAAATTGCATGTGATCTAATACCCGGGTTATTCTTAATGATTTGAGATCAACATGATAAAATTTTATTCATTACAAATGCAAAATATAGTAAAAGTAATATTGGGAAGTTTGTTACACGATATTGTCGGCGTGTTATCTTTCTTTCTTGTTCGTTTTCTTTTGAGTAGTTTACTTGTTCCCATAGAAAAAGGACTTTGCCTTGCCAACCGTGCCATTGCCGAGGTCGCCCACCTCATTTTGCTTCTCGAAAAACTACTCTCTTCCATTTCGCAGTCAACTTATATTTTTCCTGTTGGTTGTTCAAGAAACTTTAATATAATATTCTGTTGAGTTCAACTTTACATGTCTATTATATTAAAAAATAAAATTTTATTTTACTTGTCTATTTTAACGTATCAAGAGAAAAAAATAATTTTTCTCCTGTTCTATCTTTAATATTAATTATTTATTTTTTAAATAATTTTTAAAATATATTAAGATTATACACAAAGTAATATGAATATTATGAAAATATGTATTTTATTTTATTAATTTTAAAGAGAGTGGAAAATTTATTGTGGACGAAGAAAAGTGAGCAGAGGAAGTAATCTTGACTTATAAGGTTTCATATTGAGCCTGGTCTTGGTCATCTATCAGAATCTTTCATCTTCAACTATCCTGTTGTAGGACAAGACTTAAAAACGTGTTGAATTTTAACTCAATCTTGAACGGTAGTGTATAATTTTCTTACATCATTTGGTTAAGGAAATAAATTAACTACGTTTATCTAGTCTATAGTAATCTAATATGGGGAAAACATCACTAATGGCCGCCCAACCCAAACTAATTACCCGCCCATACCTCCTCCCAAACTATTTTCGCTTCTGTCTAATCCAGTCCAAACTAATTACCCGACGTGCCCTCCTCGCCCAAACCCCTTCCCTCCTTGATATTATCGCAGTATATTTATATATCATGATGGTATCATGGAGTACTAAGAGAAGGACTGAATATACCATGATGTTATAATGGAGTAGGAGTGGACACGGTACGGTATATACCGATTACCATACCGAAACCGAAATTTTTGATACCACGGTTTCGGTATTATGGTATTTGGTGCGGTATTTGGTATGCATTTTTGAAAAGTTTGGTATTTGGTATTGATAAAAAAATACCGAAATACCGAATACTAATTATTTGGTACATATATATATATATATATATATATATATATATATAATACTAACAAATATATAATTAGTATTAGTACAAACTAATTGTTTAGACGTTGGAATTGCTTGTAGTTTCTTTTGAATATTTTTACATGTGTAAGATGTTAGTATGATATAATTGATTGAAATGCCCTTTTTGTGTATCGAAGTATATATTTCTTGATTAAAATGCCCTTTTTGTGTAATTGATTAACAAAAGGCATTGCTTGTACTTTTTTTTGAATATTTTTACACGTGTAAGGTGTTAGTATAATATAATTGAGACGTTTCTTGAATAGCAGAAGTCATAATCTTTATTATATGTATATGTGTAAGTCGTAGTCGAACAAACTATGGTTACCGAATTACCGTACCGCAAAATACCGAAACCGAACTTAAAAATACTGAACCATACCAAATTAATTTGGTATAGTAATGGTATAGTATTTTTAAATACCGAAATCGAAGTTTCAAATACTGTACCATGCCCACCCCTAACTGAAGCAGTCCTCCATGATACCGTCTCAGTATAGTTATATACCACGATGGTACCATGGCACTGAGGAGTGTCTCATTGAAGGACTGAAGCAGTCCTCCATAATACCATCACAGTATATGTATATAAGATGATGGTATCATAAACGTCTTTTTTCGAGAAAGGTGTGTCATTTTTAATAAATGAACATGATCATTCTTAATACCGTCTCAGTAGATTTATATACCATGATGTTATAATGGAGGACTAAGTGAGGGATTGAAGCATCTTCCATGACACCATCTCAGTATATTTATATACCATATTGGTATCATAATTGGGGGGGGGGGGGGGGGGCATCTCGGGTAAATACTTTTAATTTTTTCTGGGGGTACGAAAGTAATGGAGATATGAGCGGATAATTATTTTGGTTTGAGGGGGGGGGGGGTGGTGGTGTGGCATGCATGATCTTTTCCCTCTAATATAACCACTTTATTAATTCTTTTGGGCCCGAGTTCGTTTAACGTTTTGTTGGAAGAAGAGAAGCCCAATTATCCTTTAAATTTGGAGATAAAGCTTAAAGGCATGAGTCCAGAAGCCCATTGAACAAACTTCATTCCAGGTTGTACATACTTCAATCAATGAGCTTCAAGAAATTGGTGGTCTCCAATTGTACCTTATGAACTTGATACAGGCATCTATAAGTTTAGTATGATATTACTTATAAGGTTTCTTGTTGATTTGGTCCAAACATAGGAGTGCCAAATGTACAATTTAGGTTAGATTTGAGCAAGATAATATGGGTGAATCTATAATTGAGCTATTGCCTAATCCTGACCAAAGGTGAGTTGGCTAGGTTTAGATGGATAAACAATGAGTCATAGTGCTATTCACCCAACTCTTATCCAATATTAATTTATGTATTTTTCTTTCTTATAATTTGTTTAATTATCAAACAAAACTATTAAAAAAAATTAGCTTCTTTTTAATAGTTGTATATAACATATCAACCAAGAAAAAATTATTTAAGTTAAATATTTTGACAAGGTTTCTCATGGGTCAATTTGAACAATATACTTAGCCCAAATAAACCCAACTTTTATATGAGCTTAATTTGAGCGGATCATGATGGACTGAGAGTTAATAAATGGAGCGATCATTAATCTGCCCAAACTTAGACAGATTAAAGCAGGACTTATTTTCATGAACTAATTTTATCCCGCTTGTCCCCACAGCAAAGGAGGGAATTTCTATTAGTTGGTTTTGTATTGGAATATAAACTGATTCTACCATGTGTCAATGAAAAAGACATTACCTTCAAACAATTCAAAGTGGAAGTTTTGAGTGAAAAAAGAACCGAACTACTCACCTCACTATTGATTATCATCCATAAACTAAGTTCCATTTGGTGCTAGCACATTTGATCATTTCTTTGGTGCTTCTCCTAAATAGTTAGGATATTCTTGTGGTTTGGATCTACTCTATCTCCAAACAAGCACTAACAACAGTACCAATCATGAGAAAATTAAAAGAAGAAGGAATAAGTGCTCCTCTAATACTGGTGAGTTAGTGAATTCCATCTTAAACCCACTTTCTATTTCATGACTTCCAACCACTCCTTTATGACCTTTAATTACTAAGTCAAGTCAATCTAAAATATCACCTAACCATAGAGTCTCCAAGCTATATTATATACATCACAATTTTGCTGTGATGTCTATTGATTGACATTCCCTACTCTACTACGTACGTACTATTAACTATGTGAAAAAAAAATTAATTTACTAATTCTATATAGTTAACAATTGACTTTGTTTGTGATTAATATATATTCACCGCCATATATATCTGTCTAAACTATATTAACACTACGATATCGATTGAAATAAAGTTTATTGAAATCTTACATGCCGAGATATTTTTGTGACTATAAGAATATATTTTTTTACTTATTTGGGTGCGCCAAGCCAAAGCAATAGTGATTTGCCAAGGCCCCGATAGCTTGCTATCAAATGGACCAAAAATGATCTAATATTGTGAGCCGATGACTCACGTGTCAACTATTAAACTAACAAGAACATAATAGCGATTAAGGAGCTATAAAAATATGTTGTTAGAGATAAAATGAAAAAAAAATCAATAAAATGAAAAGTTTAAAGTTATTTATTTTCAACTATAAAAAAGCGACATTCTTTTGAAAACACAACTAATAAAGAGAGAACATTAAGGAGTACTACATAAAATGCACAACTAATAAGGAGAGAACATTAAGGAGTACTACATAAAATGGAACCAAGGGAGTATCTAGTACAAACGAATAATCAGATTCTACGGGTAAGAAAATAGAATCAAATAACTTATTTAGTGAAGAGTCATAACCTGTGGACATAATATTTTATTTAATCCGTGGACATACTTTACTATTTTAAAATTTTAATTATCACACTTATAATTTGTGTTTAATAGCTAAGTCAAACAGGTCGCACTGATGGTGGATAAGTGATTTAAAAAAATAATTAGGCAGACACACAGTCACCTAACTTTTAGATTAAAGAAAAACAATTAAATTTGAACAAAAATAAATACTATAATAATGTCCTTAAATAATCTTGGGGAAATCTTTTACAACCTAATTAATTGTTTAAAACTCCCAGAAACGTTGCTAAAATCCATATATATCCCTTAATCCAATGCAAGGACGAAGATGTATTTCTCTTGGTATGTGTGATGATTAGAAGTAAGTTAATCTAATCGTGAGTGTTACGTGAGTACGTGACTTAGACTTAACTTTATTTCTACTCAATAATTGGACTAAACTCACTGATGGTCTTCGTGATAAAAATTTGCAATTTGATTAACAATCTTAATCAATTGTCTTATGTTAAATTTTTAGGGTTTCATGACATGAAAAGATAAAGATTTGTGGTGTTATTATCAAATCAAATTTTCAATGATCCATTACAAGAATATACCCACCTACCATTAAGCATTAACTAATTAAAGCCTCAAACGAAATAATTAATGCGCTTCAATTTTCAGAGACTGGTCTTGTTTCCACAGTCAATAATGGATGGATAATATTTTTGTTGACCTTTTAGTCTTTTACTAAGTAGGCGTTTGGCCATGCGTTTTCAAACCATGGTTTGAAATCATAACCCCAAATCAGCATTTGGACATGCATTTTCACTCATGGTTTTAACTTTTTTAAATATAAAATTTAACCCATAAGTTTATATTTTGTAAAAAAAAGACCCATAAGTTGGTAGATATTTTTAATAATTACCCCGATCAATCATTTACCAATCTTATCAACTTCCACCAACCTTTAATTTATGTGGGAGGATTATATTAAAGAATAGTTACATTACTATTCATCTTAAATTTTCGTTTTTATTGAACTAAAGTTTGATTAATTGATGTTGTATTTTTTAGAAAGGCCTTCTAGTAGTGTACTAATTTTGTTATAAACTATGACTTGCTCATTTGGTAAGATTGTATAAGAATTAAAAATCTTTTGATAGTTTTCGCAATTTGTGTGGTTTTTATGTCTATAAGAGAAAATATAACTTAAAATATCCAAATTGCATGTCCAAATGTCTAGATAGGGCCTAAGTTAACCTTCCAATTAGGTGATGAGTATTGTCCGATTCAATCCAATTAGACGGGTTAAGTTCACAAATGGCCTCCATGAGGGGTGGTCTTGATTTTTTGACTCTGTTTAACGAAATCTTTAAACAATAGCCTCTCTTTCGAAAATTCGCTGGGCAAAGTTTTTGTTGTCCATCTGGCATAAGTTGTGGACATAAATTAGTTTTGTCTATAAGACATAAATTTAGGATATTTCAAGACAGTGAACCTGCTCAATTGACCACAAGTTCTGCCTTACACGCAAAAGCTAGAACTTATACCTGATGGGGTATAGAAGTCTTCCCAACAAAATTTTCCCAACGATTTTTTTTCAAGTTAAGATCATTTTTAAAGATTTTATTAAACGGGACAAAATTGAAAACTGGACACTTTTGGGGGACGCCACGCGTCATTCACGAATTCAACAACATAACATAAAATCCAGATGGCCCAATTAAGACATTATGGAGTATGAGTTATGCCCAATATAGTTCAATGTTTCAGGCATTAATGTACCTTTGATGCAAAGAAATGTCCTCGTGTGAACAGCCATTGGTCAAGAAGGCACAATTCAAATTACAATTTTACGAGTATGCTAGTCCAAGTTTATAATTGTTTATAAAGTTTAACCATTTTAGGATCAAATTTGAACATACACGAGTGAAATTGTAAATATTCAGGCCTAAAGTTTGGTATATTATACAAGCAATCTCAATTATTTTCACATAAAAGGGGGACATGCAACCAACATAGGGTATTCTGTGAGACAAATTAACTCGAACCACGGATACATGTGTTACAAAATGGCCAGTCAAGAACATGTTTGATATATTATTTATTATGTATGCTTCATGTGACATACAAGATTAGGTCATATAAGCGTTTGAGAATAGCAGGATCATGGTTGTGATAGAGTAATATACATATTTAATTTTCTGACAAGAGTCTTTTTAATTGAGACAAGGAAACTAATAGAGATCATATCCCCCATTGCTTGTGCCTTAATTTGGGGTGATCAGAGCAATGCTTGAATATATCCACAGGTACATATCAAAATATAAGCAGCTCTAATCTAAAGCAATTAAGAAGCTAAATCACTCACATGGAAAGAATACTATACTCACTGACTAATCCTCCAAGTAATCAATTTCCATGTGTATTTGTTCTTTCAATAAACAAGCAAGACAGTTAGCAGAAAATTATAATTGGGATTTGGGAGCACTCTTATGCACAAATCAAGAAAGTCAAAAGTTTGTTAATTAACCCAAAATATAGTGCTTTCTTTCCTTTTACCTTGTGGAGGAGGAAGACGTAAAGCAACTTCTTTCTGTCTTTAGTTTTGTTCCTTGTTAATGTCATTAGAAAATTGTGAACAAATGTGGAAATAGCTTTAAGGAATCAAATCTGTGGAGCTAAATGATTAAGGGTTTGTTTGGTACGAAAGAAAATGTTTTTTTTGTGTTGCTAATTAAGCAGAAAATATATCTCAAAAACATTTATATATAAACTAGGCAAACACTATGTGTGGTGGTGGTGGGGGGGGGGGGGGGGTGATGTTTTGGAGGATGCAGGTGAGGTTTGGAGGGTGGAAAGATGACAATGCAATCAGTATGAAACGTCACTTATGAAATTTGTTTTTCCTACTTCTACTCAAAAGTTTTATTTTTAAGAAACTTGTTTTTTTTTTTAAGAGAATATTTTGAAAATATTTTTTTCAACCAAACGTGAGAGAACTACAAAATAGAAACACACCCTAAGTGCCTTATTTTTAGGACACGTGCGTGTAGTACATTGAATAAATTGAGTCATTGTTATCGCTTGAACATCAGATTTAGCATCATTTAAGGATTTGGCCAATATAAACTGACATTGTAATGAAATGTTTATATTCTTAATCTACTAATTAATTCAATTTATTTGCTATGGGATGCTAATGTGAAAGGAAGATGTATAAGATCCAGACATCATAAATAGGAAAACTGGGGCAGTCTGGGTCTTTCAAGAAAATTGCATGTGAGCTTTACTTCAGAAAAATAATGTCATAAGAGAATGAAATAATAATTGATCTAAAGTAAGAAAACACACTTGGTAATGTGCTTTACATTTAAGCTCTGTCTATCTTTTAATGGAAACTCAGTAGTTGTGAGACGACAACAACGCCTTTATTTCATGCAATTAAATCTATAAGGATTTTCAATTTTCTTCTTCCCCTAGCTTTCTTCTGACTACTCTAAATGTTCAAAATTTTATGTATTGCAATGATAAACATGCATACATCATAACAACTTTTATAGCTTGATATATAATCATCTGTCTTAACTAGTGTATGTTGAACTATGCGAATCCGGATTAGTCGGACCTCAATGCGGGTACCGAACACCTGACAGCGGAAACCAAAAAAAAAAAAAAAAAAGAGACTAGGAGTTAGAGGTGGAGCCACAAAGATAATTATGATTCGGCAGAACTTAGTAACTTTGGTTTAAATTATATATTACAATGTTAAAAATTCATTTAGTATGTACGAATAATTTATCCATAACTCAAGAAGAAGAAAATTATGGTACAAAACACATAAATTTAAAATCTTACGTAACGTTCCCATTTGTCTCCTTGCACAATCCATATTATTGTGTAAAATTATTACGTACTAAATAAGATCATATGTTGGTTTTTTCTCACAAATGGTACCACATACTAAGATTCATAAAACAGAGAAATTCCCCTTCATGTCTGCAGACAGATCTGGTTAATTAATAGTATAATGCATCATAATTAATGCTTTCAAGTCAAACTATAGATGTGAAGGGTTAATAAATTTATATCATAATATAAATTTTACTTATTACTCCCTTTGTGTCGGACACCCTTTCATTTTTAGTCTGTCCCAAATATATAGAATGTCACTTTTTTATTTTAGAAACAATTTAATTTGTGAGGTGACTTACAGCTATACAAATATCTAATACTTTTTTTGGACCACAAATTTTTAAAATCTTCTTTTCTTTCTTAAATTTCATGCCTAATCAAATGGTCTTACATAAATTGAGACCGAGGGAGTAACAACATTAAATCAACAATCTGTGAATTGTTATATCCAATGCTTAGCATCCAGCTGAACCCATCTACTGAATCAAGAAATTAGTTTGAAATGTCATGATATGTTAAATGCTTAAGATAATAATATCTAAGGACACTTTTGGTGTCTGCCAAAAACATTTCTTGTATTATACAAGGGATGAGAAAGGCAATGGGAGAGGGAATTCCAAGTTGAGAAACTGACCCCCGCCGATGAGGTGAAAATTCAGGTAACCAATTAACCGAGTTGATAAATTTCCCGTGCCAAAAGTCTCTTTACTTAAATTACGTCTCTAATCAAACACGATCGTATAAAATAAATTGAAACTATTATTTTTCACTAACAGAATTTAAAGTAAATTCTTTTGTTTAAGTAGAGTTCTTTTTTGTTGACCCAAAAAGGAGAGGACATTGTCCCACTGTTGTACATTTGTACTGTCCTTTTGCTGCTGAGCTTAGAACAATGCTAACATAGTATTCGGCCAAGTTTCCAATTGTCATCTTTATTGAATGCAACTTTAACTTACGTCACCTTGAGATCTACACTTCTTGTTGGATTTATGGTGGTACTTTTTTATTAGCTTCTATTTTGAGGAAGGTGGCCGTTATCAAACAACTAGAACTTGCATGGTGATATAGTCATGATAAATGTTGAAATACAAATTTGGATATTACTAAGTTTTTCTTTTGAAACAAAAGAAGTGATAAAAATATATTTTTACTCCTAAAGATTATTAAAAGTATTTGAAAAAGCACAGTGAAAACAATATTAATTAACACTGCAAAAATAATAATGAAATTGTGGGATTACATTGGGTATGTTGTTGTTGCCAGGGGCGGAGCCAAGTGTAACCAAGGGGGCCCTCGGCAGAAAATTACAGTGTATATTGAAGGTTAAAATTTGTTTTTATATATATATGGTAGATGTTGAACCCCCTTAACTTCTTCGTATGTTTACTTCTTCATATTTTTTAACCCCCTTACTGAAAATCCTGGCTCCGCCAATAGTTATTGCAGTCTAAAATTGAATTTATTTCACAATATGTGACGTTTTAGAAAAATGAGAAACTAAAATAGTATAGATTGTAAAATTAATAAGCGTTTGACATTAGGGGTGAAACTACGTTAACTACATCAAATATTTAATTATGGTCAATTCATGTTTATTCTAATTTCAATGTATTAGTTAATCATATAGTTATCTGATATGACTTAGTATAAACATTTATCGATGCTAATCTTGATTTTTTTCGGTTAATGATCCTTATCACTTTGTAGTTCCCAAACTCCGAATGTGTTAAATAATTAACATATTTTTAGGGATTTCCTCAATTTTTTCACTACCTTCCTTGTTTCCCTTTTTTGTTTTCTATTTTTTGGTTTCCCTTCCTTTCACGGTTATTACTCCCTCATTTTTATTTTATGTGCATCCTACATTTTTGGTTTATTTTTAAAAAATGCACTCCCTCCGTTCCCTTTAAGTTGTTGAGTTTGTTAAACATATAATTTTCTTTTTATTTGTACTTTAATACATTAAGAGAGATTTTTTTTTCTTTCAGTTTTACTCTTATCATTACGTAACTACTTAAACTCATTCAAACTATAGTAAATATGAGTAATATAGTAAAATAAAGGGGAAAGATCACGCATGCCCCCATCAAACCAAAATAATTACCCGCCATACCCCCATTACTTTCGTACCCCCAGAAAAAATCAAAAGTATTTACCCAAGATGCCCCCAATTATGATATCAATATGGTATATAAATATACTGAGATGCTATCATGGAAGATGCTTTAGTCCTTCTCTTAATCCTCCTTGATACTATCATGGTATATAAATATAATGAGACGGTATTATGAATGACCATGTTCATTTATTAAAAATGACACACTTTTCTTGAAAAAAATCTCTATGATACCATCATCTTATATACATATACTGTGATGATATCATGGAGGACTGCTTCAATCCTTCAATGAGACACTCCTCAGGACCATGGTATCATCGTGCTATATAAATATACTGAGACGGTATCATGGAGGACTGCTTTAGTCCTTCTCTTAGTCCTCCATGATACCGTCATGATATATAAATATACTGAGATGATATCATGGAGAAAGGGGTTTGGGCTAAGAGAAGCACGTCGAGTAATTAGTTTGAGCTGGTTGGACAGAAGCGAAAATAGTTTGGGAGGGGGCATGAGCGGGTAATTAATTTGGGTTGGGCATGCAATTAGTGATGTTTTCCTTATAATAAACACCTGAGTAACGAGAGCGCAAAATGTATACTAATGCATAAGTAAAAAGGAAATAAGACAATATATTTTATATTTTTATTTTCACATGATCTAAAGGTCGTAAATGTTCACCAACATGGGTTGTAGTGTGATGGTTGGGTCCCTCCATTTTCAACCATAGGTCTCACTTGTTTGAAAACCCAAAAAAAAGTTAGTAAATTTTATGTTAAATTAAGTCATATAAAATGAAAAGAAAAGGTATAAATCTTTTTTTTTTTGAGTTATTTTTTGTATTAAAGATAATAAAATCTCCAAAAAAAGAAGTTTATTGTATTTACTCTCTGTGCAAGGTGCTTGCTACTGACTGATAATAAATGAACAAATCCCATATAAAATGAACTAAACACTATATCTCAAAATCAGAGATTACAAAACCCACAATGAAACCCAAAAAAGAATCAAAGTTAGCAGCCAAATTTTTTTGGTTAATGAGAAAGAAAAAGGTGGTGCAGATTATGCAGAAGAAGAAAAAGTCAGAGAGGGAGAAATTAGTGATTTTTCCAAAGTTGGAAACTTTGTGTATCATATGCGGGTTAATAATAATTATCTTATACTCCTATGACTTAGTATAAGCATCATATATCTGGTTTGACTAATCTTATTGCCGTTGGGGATTTTAATCCGATATAAACTAGGTTAGTAATAGATAATGCAAATCTTAAAAATTTGTTCCGGTTAATAATGATCTTTGTCACTTTGTTACTTTTGTAGTTCCGTA
Source organism: Lycium barbarum (assembly GCF_019175385.1). Taxonomy (NCBI): domain Eukaryota; kingdom Viridiplantae; phylum Streptophyta; class Magnoliopsida; order Solanales; family Solanaceae; genus Lycium; species Lycium barbarum. Next base: position 118,075,007 of record NC_083343.1, on the reverse strand, counting down.
AATCCAAAAGTGTTAGCATGGTTAACATACTTTCAGGCATTTCGTCGAATTTTTCTCTGCCTTCCTCATTTCCATTCTTTTCTCGGTTATTATTCCCTCAATTTAATTTATGTATATCTTACATTTTTTTTAAAAAAATAAATGCGCTCCCTCCGTTCTAAATAAAATGAGTGGCTTAAACCTAATCTGAGGCCTTAACTATATACACATACATACGAAATTTGGTGTTGCCTTTTACTTCATATAGTAACATTAATATTTATAATAGTACGAATTAATTCAAATTAATAAGATATGAACCATATGTTTTACATACATTACCTTAAATGTTATTATAAAAACTTTATTCAATAACATGAAGATTTGAGTAATTTAGTTCACATTTCTAAAATATTTCTCTTAAAAAGTAGATAATGTTTTTTTCTTTTATTATATAAATTTTGTACTTTTTTTTACAATCTTCAATATTATCTAAGAGAAAATAAAATCATTAAATCAAACAATTTTAGTGACCACTAGGCCCACACCCTAGGGCCATGGGTGCCATAACTGTCTTTTAAACTCATTCAAACTATGGTAAATATGGGTACTCTAATAAAATAAACCCTAATAAATGTCTTTTAAGTGAGTGTAAAATACATATAATGGATAAGAAAAAAGGAATATAAACAATATATTTTTATATTTTTATTTTACACATGATCCAAAGGTAGTAAATTTTATGTCAAACTAAGAAAATGTATAAATAAATCTCTCTTTTTTTGAGTTTTTTGTTTAGTATAAAAAATAATAAAATCTTGAAACAAAAGAAGTTTATTGTATTACTCTTTCTGCAAAGTATGACCAGTGCTAATAAATGAACAAATCCCATATAAAACGGACTAAACACTAAAATCCCAAACTCAGATTACAAAACCAACAGTGAAACCCAGGAAAGAATCAAAACAAGCAGCCAACTTTTTTGTTTCATAAACATAAGTATTACAACGAATATTGTGCAGTTTTGGTGAATGAAAGAGAAAAAAGTGGTGCAGAATATGCATAAGAAGAAAAAGTCATGGAGGAAGAAATTGGCGATTCTTCGAAAGTTGATAACTTGTGCCATAGGTGTAATTGCTTTTGTTGCTTTGCTATCCGTACATGTTCATGTTCCTTCAACTGATATCACCAAGTTCCATGACAAACTTCCTAAGGTACAATTGCAACAACTCTCTGTACAATGTAAACTGTTTCTTCAATTTGTTTTTTCCTTTGTTTCTTGATCTCTCTTTTGTCTGTTTCTGTTTCAATGTGTGTGTGTCGTATAAATAATTTACTTTTGAAGTTTATTGGAAAATCATATGCAGTTTCTTCAGTAACCCATACATCTGTCCTGTTCTTATGGTTCTGTTTCAATGTGTTTTTTCATCAAAATGCAATCATTTTGGTGATTCTTGATATTGGAAAATACTTTCCGAGTCTTTTCTTTGTTTTTAGCAAATAGAACGGATTGTAAGAGGAGGATTCATATAGTCGACCCAAACAATTTCTTATGAAGCAATATAAACTGCTTCTTCAATTTGTGTTTCCTCTGTTTTCTTGATCTTTGGTTTGAGATTTCTGTTTCAATGTGTGTGTCTTATTAATATTTACCTTTTGAAGTTTGTTGAAAAATTTGTGTACCCATTTGGTCATTTTTTCATCAAAATAGTATCTTTTGGTTATTCTTGATGTTGGAAAATACTTTCCGTGTCCTCTTTATTTCTCAATCTTTGCGTGTTTACGCCTTTTTTACATCTTTTTACAACGGGCGGAGCTACCCTTGTCCAAAGGGAGTTAATTAACATTCTTTCGTCGGAAAATTACACTATTTAGAAATGTTTAATTTTTTTTTTATTTTTTTTTATATATGTACGCTCAGAGGAATATCTAGAATTTAATTTCGATGAGTTCAACCTTTAAGTTTTTTAGCACTGAACCAATATTATATTTTAAAAGTTATGGATTCAGACCTACTAATTGTGGCAATCTATATGTGGAATCCCATTAACTTCTTTGTGTGTTTAGTTTTTTATATTTTGAATCTCATTGGCTTCTTCATGTGTTTACTTCTTTATATTTTGAATCCTTGTGGCTCCACCATTGTTTACAACCAATATTTTATCTGAAGAAAAGTTATTGAAATATTTGAATGAAATGGTGATCAAACATAGCTGAATGGATACAGAGAATTCACATAAGTCGATCCAAACCAGTTTGGGACTGAGGCGTAGCAGTTGTTATTGCTGTTGTTTAGGCTTGTTAATTTTGATTTTTAGCACTGATTCGGGGTGTCTTTAATATTTGTAGCACCATGAGTTTTCGTACCAAAAATTGAGCAGAGAGCGAAGCTTGACTGAAGAATTTTCCCCGCCCCATTTGTCGAAAGCTCCTGTTACTGCCAGCAAGGTTGTGTGCTCTTACCAAAATATATTAGAGTTAATTTTTTGATATTTCATTATTGAAAAAGAAAATATATTTCTCAAGTAGAATTGAGATTGTGCCATATAGCTAAGTGTTTTTGATACAAAGTAGTTATATATCTTTCATGTTTTCACTCCTTTAGATTTGACAGTTGGATGGTGCTAGTTGGAATTGGACTTTGGAGAATTTATGGAAACCGCCCCCAAAAAAAGACTACGTTCATTGTGTTGCACCAAGTTCATTGTATACATGTAAGCCATTTACTTATGAATTCTTGAAAATAGCTTTATTCATATAGGGCCATTCTGTTGCTCATCGTGCATTAAATTCCAGCTCCTCCAGAGTCTCGAGGCTACCTGCTCGTTCATACAAATGGCGGACTCAATCAGATGAGAGCGGGGGTCTGTATTTTTCTACTCCCTCCTCCTTTATCACGTAGTATTTATCATTAGGTGTCACTTTTTCAGATTTTGATTTGCATTTCCTCTGAGTATACTGCTATTTATACGTCGTTGGACAAGTAGATAAACCTGGAGTATAAATAACTAGCACTTAAATATTGCACTTATCATTGAATTGGAGTACTGTGTAAATGCATTAGCTGTTGAAAGGCGAATTTGTTGAATAAGCGATTGCTAGTTAACATAATAAGATCAGTTTTATGATACATTGATACTGGTGCCTTGTTTTGGAATCTGGCTGCAGTTTAGAACTTTTAAAATTAGTGACTAGTTTCACCTTTCTAAGCTTCCGAAGTTAAAAGTTAAATCAACAGTTTGGTCAATTAACCTCCCAATCTCTTTTTCCAACTTGAGAACACCATCTTATGATGTGAAACTGTTACATTGAATATGTCCCTTTGAATCAATGACATAATCTAGGTCAATAGAATATTTTTATAGGTTTCTTAATTTTTGTGACATTTTAGCATTTAGTTTCTATTTCAATTCCTTCCATAAGACGAACATTATTCCATAAGCCAGCTTAGACATGCTTCTCCCTAATTCTTTCCTCTCTTAGATAATCGTTTTTAAGTGAATATTTTCTCTTGATGTTGAGCCGGTTAACAGTTCAGCTATGCAAAGTTTAGGCAAGTTTATGCATAATTCTTTTGGCTTGTCATTGAGCTGAAGCAGTTATTGTTGCTTTGCAGATATGTGACATGGTTGCTGTTGCTCGTATCATAAATGCTACTCTTGTAATCCCTGAGCTTGATAAACGCTCGCTTTGGAAGGATTCTAGGTCTGCGATAAAAATTCCCTGAAATTTCGTATTCCATAGCCCCTTGTTATCCCTTTTTGATTAATCATGAGCATCTGCTATATGTTGATATACTTACTCTTCGCCTCCTAAATTGCAGCAAATTCTCTGATGTGTTTGATGAAGATCATTTCATTAATTCGTTGGCAAATGATGTAAGAATTGTCAAAAAGCTACCGAAGGAACTCGTGTCTGCTACTCGAGTTGTTAAGCATTTCAGAAGTTGGTCCGGTATAGATTACTATGAGAAGGAGATAGCTAGCATGTGGGACGAATACCAGGTACAGTCAAACCTCTCTATAACGACGTCGTTTGTCTGGATATTTTTTGGTTGCTATAGCGAAATGTTGTCATAGAGAACATAGAATAAAGCATAACATGAAAGATCCATTCCACAGAACATGGTTGTTATAGTGAAATGTTGTTATAAAGGATGACTATGATAAAGAGGTCTGGCTGTAATTTGCACATATCTTCACACAAGTTAAGCACAAAAAGAAAAAGAACTTGTTTTGGCTAATTTACCCAACATAATTTTTCAGGTGATTCGAGCAGCCAAGTCTGACTCAAGGTTGGCAAATAATAACCTGCCTCCTGATGTTCAGAAGTTGCGTTGCCGTGCTTGCTATCAAGCCCTCCGATTTGCTCCCCCAATTGAAGCGATGGGAAAGGTGAATTTCATGTTGTTGACATGTATTTTTGTTTCAGTAATATTTCTTCCGTTTAATTATCAAACAGTCTTTCATGTCATATGCTCTTTTATTTTCAGTTGTTGGCTGATCGAATGCGATCCTATGGTCCATACATTGCTTTACATTTGCGCTACGAAAAAGACATGCTTGCCTTTAGTGGATGCACACATGATCTATCCCCAGAAGAAGCTGAAGAACTAAGGGCAATCAGGTAGGCTATTATGACCTGAACTAACTGATAAGTAGTACTCAAAAGCACAATGCTTGTAGTAAGTGTCTTTTAGAAAGAGTGTATTGGGGCCACTAATTATAGTTTAAGGACAATAACATGCCAAGTAAATTTTTACGACGTTTATCCATAAAAAATGATCGAGGTCAAGATTACTATGCAGACCATGGAGGCTATCCATGTTATATCAGCTAATGTTTACAGATTGATACTGATAACATATATAGAAACAGGTCATAAGTACCATATCTAAACTTACATAGACAGCTAATCTTCACATACTTTGTCCTCCTTAGTCATGTCTAATCAATTTTTCAATAAATGAAAATGTGTACATGCTTCTATTTGTACTGTACATCAGCTCTGTGTAAAACATATTTATGCTTATGACCTAGACTATTTGAATTTATTGGTGAGTTGCTTTTATTTCATTACCTCCCGAATTTATAGGGAAGGCATCCCATGGTGGAAAGTGAAAGACATTGACTCTGTACAACAGAGATCCAAGGGCTATTGTCCACTAACTCCAAAGGAGGTCGGGCTGTTCCTTTCTGCTCTTGGATTCACATCGAACACCCTGATTTATATTGCTGCAGGAGAGATATATGGGGGTGATTCCCATATGTCTGATTTACTGTCGCGCTATCCCTTATTATTAAACAAGGTTTGTTGCCTACAAACCTACCTCAAGTAGTTGATATTTTTCTTATATTTCTATGGTCATAAGTTCAGAAAATTTAGTAGTCAATTTTGCCTATAAACTTAGATTTTCTGACCTGTGAAGTGCTAACTAAGATCCAAAGCTTTTATGAACTACTAGATTACCCTCAATCATTAAATAGTACCAAATAGCTTTATTATGAACACTCTCTAAAACGCTCACCAGTTCACCTATCTCTTAGTAAAACCTATTTTTAGAATGTTATGGTAAATTATATGAATAAGTGTAGCAGAGTTCAAATATAAGGAATAAAGTAGCACTGACAGAAGTAAGTCTAAATAACCATTTTCTGAAAAACAATATAACTACTCTTTAGTCATCAAAGCTATTCTTTAAGCTTTAAATTGCACCATCTTTCATGCAAACTTCAAAGAGGTTGAAACCCTCTGGTTGAATTGTACTTGTGTTTAGTCCAACTTGTACCAGTCCAAGTCGATGTTATCACTGTGGAAAGATATCTAAAGTTTGACAATGTTTTGAAGTCTTTGTGATAGGCCTTTTCATCCTTACTATTCATTTCCTTACTTTGCTCTTACTGGAAAAATTAACAACCAAATTTTTAATTGTAACTGATCATGCAAACAACTCCCATGCTTTCCACGTTATGACTGTAATCATCGAGCGATTGAAAAGATTGATTTACAGTTAGAATGGCCGTTTTGTAATAGTTATGTTTTCCTGAGATTCAAAGAGCAACTTCCCGCTCTTATAAAATGTAGAACTACCAGCACCAAGTATTCAAGACGAACAAATTGTTTACATGACCCTTTTGCCATAATGAAAGGAAACAAATTCTGATGACATATCCCATTTTTCCAAGACATGTTCCTTTTAACTCACATTTGCCCCTTGAAGATACAGTTTTATTGTACTGAATCCATCGTCATTACCTAATTGGCTAATCCCAATATTTCCCCTCCATGTGAGTCTACTACCCGCTTAAAAGAACAATTCGTGTCTTGTCCATCTTGCAGGAAAAGCTGGCATCTGAAGAGGAACTTGAACCATTCAGAAAGCATGCATCTCAATTGGCTGCAATAGATTATATTGTGTCAGTTGAGAGTGAAATATTCATTCCTTCCTACTCCGGAAACATGGCAAGAGCAGTTGAGGGACATCGTCGGTTTCTTGGGCACAGAAAAACAATATCTCCTGATAGGCAAGATCTTTTAACTCCCTCTTAATACTTGGTATTCTAGAAGAACCAGAACTGCCTACTAATATTTTCCTGGTATCATCAGGAAAGCTCTTGTCCGGCTTTTCAACAAAATTGAGCTGGGTACGATGAAAGAGGGGCCAAAGCTTTCAAATCGTGTTATCGATATTCACAGAGGAAGGTATGTCAAAGTACAACTTGTTACCTTAACTCCTTAAGTGATAGTAAATCATACTGCTGGCAAAATTTAGTAATTTGATTTTTATATAGAATCCTAAGAGTTACTTGCTTGCAATTTTTCTTTTCCTACGTCTCTTGAGGTTGGTCATGTACCTTTTGTGGTGTATTTAAGTAAATGCGTGGGATGGGATGTACCTTTTGTGGTGTATTTAAGTAAATGCGTGCGATGGGATGTGCTTAAAGTGTTGTGTATCCTTGGCGTGATGCAAGATATCTAGTGGCGGAGCCAGGATTTTCGCTAAGGAGAGTCGAAATATAAAGAAGTAAACACAATGAAGAAGCCAAGCAGATTCAAAATATAGTATTACTATATATACATAAAAGGTTTTTTTTAAATTTTTTTTTTACTTATCTATAAAGTGAAATCTTCCAGCGATAGGGTGCCATTTTGCACCTCTTGGATAAAGGTGGCTCCGCCAATGAGCATATCATTACCACATTTATTTTAAACCCACAAAGTGAAGCAATGTTAAGCTCTTTTTTGCTCAATAGTAGTTCAAAAATAGCCTTGTGTATCACACCCCTTTTTGGCTTCTTAGGTTGAAGGCTATGTTCTCTTGAACTCCTAGTCAGTTGGGTGACCAAGATATCGCCTTTGGGTACTTGAATTATGTTATTCCTCTACTAATAGTTATTTTGTTACACATTGATATTCCAACAATGAACCAATATTATGTTACCTAATCTCATTTGTTGGCTTTCGTTGCTCAGGCAAGGATCGCCTAGGAAGAGAAAAGGACCGGTTTCAGGAACAAAGGGAATGGATAGGTTCCGTTCAGAGGAGGCATTTTATGTAAATCCTTTACCAGATTGTTTATGTCAAAAGAAGTTGTCATACACAAAGGATTCTCATGCTATCGTATAGTCCAGATGAAGCACCAAATCATATTCTTTTTCTGGAGAAAACAGCCCGAACTTGATTGAAGCTGGACCAGGCATCAGCAATACAGCTGATATGTGTGCTGGATGTATATATACACGACGAGAATTAGATTATTTTCTTTATTTTCAGGTTTTAGATGATAAAAGAGTATAGTATTTCCATTAAGTTGAGGCTTTCCATGCATGGGAAGTTGATCAAATTGAAAGAATAAGCTGTCTCATAGTTTGCGTGGGAGGAGGGACTCAAGTACAAGGGTGCACTTGTATAATATCTTTTTGTCCATTCTTGGACTTGTCAATAAAAGAATCGTACTCCCTCTTATTCAATTTACATATATGTCTTACTTCCTTTTTAAATATGTTTCAAAATGAATTTCCTTTTCTATACTTATTAACTTTAATTCCAACATCCTATGTGCATGACATATTTAAAACCACAAGATCAATTGGTTTCTTTACTTTTTTAAACTCTATGTCGAGTCAAACTAACATGCATATAATGAAACAGATGGGAGTATTAGAATTGAATTCTTCCCTACATACAGTAGTATATTTTGCTACAAGTGACACCATTGGATGCACTATGAACATATCCAATTTTACATGTCCAATGGTAGCCAGACTTCAGCAATTACGACTGCTGCTTCCGACTTTAGGTGGCTTTATTTTTTTATTTTTTTTTTCAGTTCTGTGCCAAAGCTACAAAACTACAAAGAAGCAAAACATAAAAAGGGACAAGATTGCAACTTCCTGTCTTCTCAATGATTATGTAATATCTTTGTTCCATATCTTTGTTCCATTTTACGTGACACTTTTTCCTTTTTTTTAATTTGTTCGATGAGATGGCGGGAGTAAAAGCCAAGGCCCGTTAGAGGTGACTTGGCTTATTGCCCTTAAGGATCAAATGCATGTATAATGAGGGAAAGTAAGAAGGTATTGTTGCTTATGTCTATAGAAGATGAAAGGGTTTTTTCGAACGATAGTTTATGAAATCATCTTCATATAGATATAACTCGTTATAGCAACCATGACAAAATAACAAAAGAAATAGAATAATCTATTAAATAGCACTAAGAAAAATTCTTAACAATATCAGTGCATATTCTCATCTGTTGTATCCTTTATTCAGTTTTCAATTGTGGGTTAAACGTTCTATTCTGCAGTTTGTTAGATTGCAAATAACTTCAAAATGATTTGAGGCCCCAAATTCACAGTACGTAATTTGTTTATGCAATGGTATGGTAGTGTAGCTTCTAGTTGGGTTAAAAATCATCAGTGTCATGAACAAGGACAACGTAGTACATAAAAACACCAACAAGCATAATGTTTTTTGATTAGGTGGATAGTGCTAGCTAATATAACGAAGAAGATAAACAGTGTGATGGTAACATTCAGCTTTTATTGCAGGACATGTTTATCCTCCAACCGAAAGTTTTAAGTGTCTTAACAGACTCTACTGGATGATAAGAAGTAGAAGATTCCAGTAAATATATTTGTATTCTAAGTTATCACAAGTAAGGATCCTGAACCATTCTCTTTGTAGCAGCAAACTTATTATAAGCTTACACTAATTCCATTTAGAAAGGCAAAACTTTATTGATCACAATTTGTTCACAGAGAACTTCCTATCTATTTGAGAGTTCAGATGCAGCAGAGTTGGAACCAAAATATGCTGTTTACAGTGGTCCTGGAAAGGTGCCATTCTCCCTCTGCTCATTCCATCTATCGATCTGCAGCCACAATTAATCAAAGAATGTTATCGTCAAAAGGAAACCCAAAAGAAGCTAACAACATGAGCATGCAAAGAAGCACAACATGCACTTAAAATAATATAACAAACTTGCGAACAATTCCTATTCTCCTTCAAAATAATAGATAAAAGATTGCTTTCACTCGTCTATTTCTATCAAGAATAGGCACATTGGTTCATTTGTTACCACCCCTTTCTTTAAGTATTACCTAATCACTTGCTCACGGAGAGATTCATATCTTCGAACTACTGGGATATTGACTTGTTTAGTCTCAGTAATTATGTCAGCAGGATTTTAATTTGAATAACAGCTTTTACCAATGGTAACCACACAGCTCGCTAAGCCAGATCTAGCACAACCACAGCCCCAAGTATGGATGATCCGAGAACTACGGATTCCACCTGCAATAACTTTGCCATGCAATTGGATCATCACTCTACTAAAACCCTCACCCATCAATTAAGTAAAATTAATATCAACACCGATTCAGAGCTCTACCAGTGACCCAATGACTACTCTTAGACCAACTAAACTCTGCCCTATGAGACCACTGCTAACATCATTGGACTCCACAGAAGTCAATACCCTCTTGGACTCTTTACTCTCCAAATTTCACCTGTACTTTCATCATCTGAAAAGTGTTCTGAATCCTTTTCTTCAATGTTTTTGTATATAGGGATTTGGTGTCGTATTTTGGGATTGCTCTGCTGTTGAGAAAAGCACCAAGAATCTTTTCTGGTGACTTCACAAATGCTAATAAAGTAAGTTATGCATTCTATATACTTTTAAACCAATCGAGACATTAACATTTCAAGTTTTAGTGATTCTATTACTTGCATTCAAATTTATAAATCAAGACTATCACTCCACTTTAGATCCTGTAGAAGGGAAAATTGGTTTTATAAGTGGGCTGGTGACTTCTACTTCAATATTTGCCCGTAGTTTAGTTGAGCATTTAGATTCGGCATGAGTACACAAGTAAAACCAAGAGCTATACATACATTCCATACATATTAATATGTATACACATAAATACACACATAATACATAATCCAATCTTGCAAAATGCAAAAAGTAAAATACAAATCAAACATACCCATTCACCAGGGCAAAGGGATCGATAATACTTGGCAAACTTATCACATTCAGGAGCGCCTTCACCTTTTGCAGCTATGCATCTGAAAGACAAACCAACCAAATATATTTGATGCTTCATGGATAGATTACAAAATTACATACAAACACAAAAGAGCAATAGACAGTATAGCTATGTTTACTGACCGATGATATTCAATATATCTTGTGAAGCAGTGCCTTGTCTGATTCGTAGTAGGGAAGCGGAAGTCAGCAGGCGCCGTCTCAAGCTAGTTGACAATCATGACAAAAACAAATCAATAAATAAGACATAGCCAGGACACAGAAAGTCAAAATTGATTTCCCAGTCAATCTAACCTTAATCTCAGGGGTCTCATCCACGGATTCTTGATTCTCATTCCCAGAAGTCTCAGCTTCAGTACTTTCGGCGCTTTCTTCACTGGCAGCCTCTACAGGAGGAGAGGCTTCATTGTTTTCCGGTGCTGCTGAGTCAGAGGCTCCGCTGCTTTCTTCAGATGCAGCAGGCGCAACTTCACTACTCTCAACCGCTGGGGTTTCCTCAGTTTTGGAACTATCTTCCTCAGATGCAGCAGTTGAAGAGGTCTTAACCTCAGTTTCTTCCACTGGATTTGCCACTGTGGATTTCGCTTCTTTCTCTTTCAGTAAATATTGCTGTACATCCAGGATTTCGAGAAAAAAAATATCACTTGCTTAAAAAAATCTATCAGGTAAAAGAGAATCTCAGAGGAATAACAAAGCAAACGGTTTTTGATGTGTCCTATAATAGAGCTATTGGAAATCCCACAGAAGTATTGTCGATAAAAATAATTTCCATGGTAGCGCCCACATTCATCAATAATATCCAAATAACAGAAGACTTGAAGAGCTTACAAGCTCGTAAATAGGCAAAGGAGATATGCCATGATTTGGAAAAGAAAGTTTGTCATTTGCTCAAAAATCTTCTATTAGGGAGAAGTGATAAATATTAATAGATGGCTCTATACAGGGCGCAGGGGGCAGTAAACTTTGGACTTACGTAGGTTAAAAACAATACTAAGACAAATTTCAATATTAGTTTCAGTTACATCTTATGCAGCCAGCTTCTGACAAACATAACGAGCAAATACTTGATAAAGGAAAGCCACTTTCTTTGGCCTTCCTTTTCATTTACTTCAAATTTTCCGAAAACAGCTTTTTACACAACTTCCTTACCAACCAAACAAAGGTATATTATATTTCCCCTAAACAAAACATACACTGGAAATGAGCCACATGTCTTTTCATTTCTCTTTCTCTTCACTTTTGCACCTAGACACCTTAATAGGCAAATAACAAATTCCATTTACTTTAGTTAGGGATGACAAACGCGGCAGCATGAGGCGCGTGAAGCATTACCCTGCAAGAGTTTTAGCCCACCCGCCCCGCTTAGCATATTCTCTATTTTTACCGCCCCATCTTGTGCAGAACTATTCTGCACCGCTTCATTTTTTTTTTCTTTTTCTCCACTTTTAACATGTCATTAATCTCTTTTTTTTAAACCCCCCCCAAATAACCGCCGCAACAACCAAAATCCTAAAACATAGAAAGGGAAACAGCCAAATAGTAGCCAATAAACTGAACTTTATCAAATTAGAACTAGCAACAGTGAAACATCTAATGACCATCAGCTGTTTATTTGCTCTCAAAATATTGACTTAGTGGCCATTTGGCCATGAATATTTTTTACTTTTTTCCGCAATTGTATTCGGGAAATCATGTTTGGTCATAAATTTCCAGAATTTTCCGGAATTTTAAAAAAACCCCAAAATAAGTTGTTTTCACTTTTTTCACTTGGCAAAAATTCAAAAACATCTCTAGTTTGTATTCATGGCCAAACACAACTTCAATTTCTAAATACCATGTTTCACTTTGAAAACAAAAACCCACTTTTTTTCATTGGCCCTTAATTAGAGACCAAATTTTCTATGAATTTAAACCAGATTCAACAATATCAAATTCGTCCATCAAGATTTGTTTTTTTAAAAAAAAAAAAAAAAAAAAAGAATCAATCAACTACAGCTAAATCCAAATTACTGAGATCCACTCTCAGTATTCATTCCTTTCTATTAAAAACATGGCAAGAATATATCATCAACTATCAAATTAAGATTAAAAAAAAAACACAATTGAACCATCAAAAGATACCAAATCAATAAAAGATACTCCCAATGTCTGTCCCAATTCATGTGATACAGTTCGGATTTCAAGAGTCAAAGAAGAAAAAAAATTATTGCGATTTTTATTTGTATACCTTTTAAATTGTTAATTAATGTGACTTATATAGTAGTTTTTAAATATATAAATTATTTTAAAAAAAACTTAAAAAATTATATATCCGAATTTAAGATCAAAATAAAGAAGTTTGACTCTCGAAATTCAAACTGTATGACGTAAATTGAGATCAAGGAAGTACTGAAAAGAGAATAATAGTACCTCGGACAAAGATGGAGTGGCCATTACAACAAAGGAAATTAGCAGATTGCTTAGGATGTTTTTTAGTACAAAAGTGTAGAAACTAACGGAAAAGTGAAGGCTATGTGCCACTAAGACCCGTTGCGGATATTGAGCTAAGGCCCATGGGCCTAACAAGTTCCCTGTCTTTACTGGGCTTTGTAATTTGGGCTTTCTAGTTTTCCATTAGGGCGGTTTTTGGATAAATATGATTTTTTTTTTTTTGGCAACTTACATAAATAACTATCTTTTAGGAGCAACTAATCATCCGCAGCTACCTTTTTCATATTTACAATTCGTAACTATATTAGACATTTTTGCTGAATTTGACTGTATGTGAATATATTTTGAATACACTGTTCAGTTGTATCTAACCTTATCTGATGTCACATGTATTTGACTGTATTTAAATGTATTCGAGTTGCCAAGAAGTTGAATGTATTCACTGTATTTGAATGTATTTCAGCAAAATTTCAAATACACTGTGTACATTCAAAATACATATGAAGCCAAATACATACAGAGAAGCAAATAATACATTCAGATACAACACAAGAAGCAAAATACATATGAGTTACATATGACGAAATACGCTTAGATATGAGATAAAGGAGAAAAAGTCGTGGATTCCGGCTAAACGAGATGCATTTTAAAAGGAAGAATACAATCAAAATAGGTCGGATCTCTGGCGAAATATAAAATACCACTGTATTTACACCAAAAAATGAAGAATACATTCAAATCCTTTTAAAAAGTACACTATATTCGGGTGTATTGTATTATTCAAATACATAATTTCTCCTTCGAAATACAGAAATACAAGCGAATAAAAAAAAAAACACTCTATGTACACTTAAAAAAAGGAGAATACAGTCAAATCCGATCGGATCTCCGGCGAAAATACAAAATACACTTTAGATCTCTGACTCGCATTTAACCACGCGCCGGTGAACGCAAAATCCTCACTCGCACTCTTCCACGTGATAACGTTCAAATCCACTCCTCAAAGAGAAAGTGTACACGGCCGTATGCAATATAATTTACCCAACTATGAGTCGGGGTCGATCTCACAGGGAATAATATGCTAGGCGATTTAAACAAGTAAGGAATTATCACTTTCTACGCTAAGCCAAACACTTGATAATAATTTGGTTTTTTGATGAAATTATAACTAATGCAAAAATGTAAACTAATCTAGAAAGCGAATAAAATGATCAATGGCCACAAGCATGGATACAAGGAACTCTCAAGTAACGATTCAATGTATTTTATGATATCACAACTACGAGAGGGTTTATGTTAATAGACAATGGTTTCTAAAATCTCATTGAAAGTCTTCCAACCAAACTCTAAGCTTTTCCAAGCCTTAGAATGTGATATCAAGCACAACCAATTGAATCTCAAGTAACTTTCCTATTCCTAGTTCAAGTTATTAGATGGGTTTAATGACCCAAATTCTTGTTAATTAATCTTTCCCAACCTAGATTTCCTCTTCCGAGCTCAACCAAAGTAAATAGGCGAGTCTTAGGGTTAGCTAATCCCTTAAGAAACATTAAAGAACAAGATTAATTAAATCAACAAAGACCCAATTCAATAGCAATAAAAATCATTCAATACATAAGCAAAACAAGAGTTTCATCCAACACTTTAATCATAGAATATTTCCATAAACAAGATTCAAGTGAAGAAAATAAATACTACACACTTAGATATACAATACAAAATAAGGAATTAAAGAAATGACTTAAAGGTTCAAGAAATGCTCAACCAAATCTTCAAATCTCCAACCCCAAAGTATGGTGTAGGAACCTAGTATCCAAAACTTGTATGAAATGGCCAAAGATCAGTTTTACAAACCCTAGCATTCTATTTATAGAAGTGCCAAAACGGGAATAAAATTTGGACAAAAATACCCTGCGTGCACAACATGCTACTCGCATCTTGTGTCGCAGGTGCAACATGCGAGTCGCATGTTATGCCAATTTCTCTGTCAGCACATGCTGCTCGCATGTTCAACATGCTGCAGCAAGTGCTACTAGCATGTGCTGCCAGAAAGTGCTTCTTGTTCTATTTTTGCTCTGTTATGCTCTCCGGGCATCTTATCCTACAAAACAACATAAATACACAAAAAGTAACAACAAAAGTGCTTGAAGAGTCACAAAAGCTTAAGGAATTAGCATCGAATATCCCGTAATTTCACGGCACATCAACACCCCCAACTTAAAGTCTTTGCTTGTCCTCAAGCAAATCAAAACAAAAATCTCAATGAGGATCCATTTTAAGCACAAAAACATGACTTTGGTTGGTACCAACAATTAGGCTACAAGCATGTGAAGCTTCAACCAAATAACTCCCTCATTTCAAAATACAATTTCAAGAATGCAATGGAGATTTAAAACCATCAAGTAACAACACTCAAGCTTCAATAAGTGACTCAAAACCACTAGCTTACTAGATATGCTCAGTTGACTCAACTTTGAATTTTTCAACATCACCAATCTATCGTAATCCATATGCCCTCACAAGAAAGAAAGTCCCAAAATCACTATATTCACAACAACGACGCAAGGGACAAATACACAAAAGTCACTCACATTCAACAAAGAAGTTCTAGTGCTAACAAATATCACACCATAAGCTTGCCCTTATTTTCGTTCATCACTAACTCAAGAACATTCGGTTGGAGATCACATAGGGACTTTTTAAGCTTGTAATGTAGGCTTAGGGAAGGGTGGGATAAGTATTTGGGATACAAGTGACTACGCCCTCCTTGAACACTACACATACCTTTTGTCCACTTTCCTCTTCATTTCAAAAGATCACTCCTTCCTTTGCACACTAGTTTCCCCAATTATTCCAACTTCTTTTTGTGCAACTATTTTCTTGATTTCTATTTTTTTTTTTTTGGCACAAAAAGTTTGCAACCTTTTTGTATTTTTCAAATTTTCTTCCTTTCTTTTGAATTTTTCACAACACCAACCTTCACCACTCTCAAGCAACACTAACACCCCCAACTTAGGCTTTTGGCCTCAAATTCACAATTTCATGTTCAAAGAGGGAAAGGTTCAAAAGAGAGATTTTTCATCAAACAGGGTAAAGGCTTGTAATGTGGCAATCAAAGAAAAGGTCATAGGCTCAGATGGGGTTACTAGTGATATTATTTATGCAATGGTAGGCTAGAAAGGCTAAAGAAGCTTTTTCAAAAATCACAAAGATATCCCAAGGTCATCTCTCCAACCAACATAATCAAAATTAGCATTGAACGATTAATCGGGCAAGTTCTAGATGATAAAAGTAAACACAAGAATTATTCAACAAACACTCACCACACATGGCATATGAACCAGTCTGGATGGATCAATTTTACTTCCTAAGCAAGAACAACTAGTGCAATATCTCATAATCCAAAGTAAACACAACTAGAAGGTAAAGAGTCACCAAATGAGCCAAAAAGTTGTCACAAATATCATTCTTTCCTATGCACCTTGCTTTTTAACTTTCACAAAACAATTTGGAGGGATATTCGCATTTCAATTTCACATGCAAGAGACTAACTCTATTAGTACCAAACAAGCCAAGAGTTTTCACATTTTTTCTCAAAGGAGCACCTACACCTAAACTACAAGACTAATGAAAGAAAATAAAATAATAAAAGTGACTAATCCACAACATGTCAAAAGAACGAAATTTTCAAAAATTTGAGCAAGTTCCAAAATATAATGTGCTACCACATGCCACCCCCAACTACAAACATTGCAGTGTCCTCGCTGCACATAATCAAAACAAAACATAAAATAGTTTGAGGGAAATTAAAAAAAAAATTGTATTGTCACGACCTGCGAACAGTACCTGCGACTCGCAGACATGACCTGCGATTCGCAGGTGATGTCACCTGATTTTTTAAATTTTTTTTTACTGTCAGCACCTGCGACTCGCAGGCATGACCTGCGAATCGCAGGTGATGTCACCTGAAATCTTTTTTCAGCAGCAACTACTGGTTTGGGGCTGCTCTAAAAACCCGACCTGCTCAAAACAACTCCAAAAATTATGATTGCAGATTAGTCAAAAGCAATAAAATAAACTATTCTAAAAAATAAAATTTAAAAAACGACTAAAAAAAATAAATTTAAAACGATGGGTTTCCTCCCACCAAGCGCTTGAGTTAACGTCGCGGCATGACGGTTACCAATTTCACCACTTTTCCCTCCATTTAGAAGATATGAATTTGCGCCCCAACTTTGAATCAAGCTCATGATGATGCTCATGGGGCGATGGTAGAAAAGCAAGGAGGCCAACTTTCGGGTATCGCATTTTGCACTTCTTGGCCTGTAAGTGAGGCATGCCATTTTGTCTTCTTGGCATAGCAAACTTCAAAATGAAAACGCTTTCTTCTTCATCTCCAAAATTCTCCATAGGCTCGGTTAGGTCAACTTCCATTTCACTAACCAAGCATAATGTTGAAAAATGGTTGGAATGTGGTCTAAGGCGCTCCATTTTTAAATTCGCTCCATTTTTGGCATCCTCACCCACAAATGAACTAGAGTCCTCAAAAATTATTTTGTGAGCCTTTTTATTCAACTCTAGTATCATTTCTTCAACTTCGGCATCTTGCATTATTTTTGGGTTGGTCGGTTGGCAATTCATCATTAGCTCTTGAAAATCAATCTTGACCACTTTTTCATTGGAAACCAACTTAAAACTACTATCCATGACTATTTGATGTTGAGTATTGCATACCTCAACTTTTGCATTCAATTCGGCTTTCAAGTCACGGATAGCAATTTCAAGTTTCTTCAACTCTTGACTTTGCTCAACATGGATTTTTAAAATTTCTTCCATCATCCTCGAAATGCCTTCACGATGATCCCCATAGGCTTCAAGTTGTTGAGCTTGAGTCATAAGCCAATCTTGGCTCACAATTTCCACTTTGTCAAGGCCTTCTTCAAGTTGAGAGTCATTCAAAGCTTGTAAAAATTCACCCTTGGAGAAATTCATGTTTTGGCCACTTTCTTGTCTACTTTCAACACCCTCAAGTTGTTGAGCATTATGAGCCTGAACCAATAATTTCATTTGATCCTCCAAGGTGTGAATAACTTTATCATTGCAATTAATTGCTTGCCTCAAGTCATCAAGTGGTAGCCTCAAGTCCTTAACTGCTAAGTCCTGTTTTTCCACTTTTTCAAGGATGATCTCCAACATGAGCATTATCCTCTCATTTTGAGCATTTGAGGCTTCTTCCACTTACATATCCCTACTATCATCAAAATCAAAACTAGAATAGCCATAGTGGGGGTTCGGGGAAGGGAAGGACAAATAAGCACAATTATCCCAATGACCATTTTGACCACCACACCTATCACAAATACTCCACTCATAGGTTTGGAATTGTGCGCACAATCCGCCCCCGGGAGAATTCAAACAATTTTGCCATGAGTGTGGTCCTCCACAATAAAGACAAGGGTCATCAAAGTATGAACAACTACCATCCGACCAATTTTCATTATATGATGCCATTTTTTTTATTTTATATAAAAATCAAATAAAGCAACAACACAAATATTCACAAGTTTGGACCAAAGCAAGCAAGCTTAAATCTCAAACTAACTCAAATACGCCAAATTGTCCCCGGAAACGGCACCAAATTGATAATGTCCAAATCCACTCCTCAAAGAGAAAGTGTATAGGGTCGTATGCAATATAATTTACCCAACTATGAGTTGGGGTCGATCCCACAGGGAATAATATGTTAGGCGATTTAAACAAGTAAGGAATTATCACTTTCTACGCTAAGCCAAACACTTGATAATAATTTGATTTTTTGATGAAATTATAACTAATGCAAAAATGTAAACTAATCTAGAAAGAGAATAAAATGATCAATGGCCACAAGCATGGATACAAGGAACTCTCAAGTAACGATTCAATGTATTTTATGATATCACAACTAAGAGCGGGTTTATGTTAATAGACAATGGTTTCTAAAATCTCATTGAAAGTCTTCCAACCAAATCAATGAATTTCACTCTAAGTTTTTCCAAGCCTTAGAGTGTGATATCAAGCACAACCAATTGAATCTCAAGTAACTTTCCTATTCCTAGCTCAAGTTATTATATGGGTTTAATGACCTAAATTCTTGTTAATTAATCTTTCCCAACCTATATTTCCTCTTCCGAGCTCAATCAAAGTAAATGGGCGAGTCTTAGGGTTAGCTAATCCCTTAAGAAACATTAAAGAACAAGATTAATTAAATCAACAAAGACCCACTTCAATAGCAATAAAAATCATTCAATACATAAGCAAAACAAAAGTTTCATCCAACACTTTAATCATAGAATATTTCCATAAACAAGATTCAAGTGAAGAAAATAAATACTACACACTTAGATATACAATACAAAATAAGGAATTGAAGAAATGACTTAAAGGTTCAAGAAATGCTCAACCAAATCTTCAAATCTCCAACCCCAAAGTGTGGTGTAGGAACTTAGTATCCAAAACTTGTATGAAATGGCCAAAGATCAGTTTTACAAACCCTAGCATTCTATTTGTAGAAGTGCCAAAACGGGAACAAAATTTGGGCAAAAATACCCTGCGTGCACAACATGCTACTCGCATGTTGTGTCGCAGGTGCAACATGCGAGTCGCATGTTGTGCCAAAACCGTAGCATGTTGTGTCAATTTCTCTGTCAGCACATACTGCACAACATGCTGCTCGCATGTTCAACATGTTGCAGCAAGTGCTACTAGCATGTGCTGCCAGAAAGTGCTTCTTGTTCTATTTTTGCTCCGTTTTGCTCTCCGGGCATCTTATCCTACAAAACAACATAAATACACAAAAAGTAACAACAAAAGTGCTTGAAGATCACAAAAGCTTATGGAATTAGCATCGAATATCCCGTAATTTCCCGGCACATCACCACGCGCCGGTGAAAACTGCTCCAGTCGAAGTTTAATGCGAGGACTTTGGGATATTTGATTATTTGCAGGAGGTCTCAAGTTTGAAGATTGAAATTTGATTAATCTAGATCTTGATAAAGTCTGAAAATTTTAAAAAGAGATCTGATGACACATAAAGATTTCAAGAACGAGAAGTGGTGAAATTTAATCCATGGCCGGCCGGAATTCATGGCGATAGAGCAGATCTGAACTGAAAATTCAGCTGCCGAAGTAAGTTTTGCTTGTTCTTCTACGACACCGACATGGCGGCATGTATGACAGAAGTAATGGCGACGGAATGTGGTGGTTGCTTGTGGTTTACGGAGCTTCGATTTTTCGTCGGAGGAGAGCTCCGGCAGTCGTGTGAAGGAGAGGGAAATGAGAGAGGTGCCGTTATCGTGGTTCGTCATCGGAGCTCCGGCAGTGGGGCGGCGGCAGTTGTGTTAGTGAATAGGAAGGAGAGAGAAATGTTTTTAAGATTTGGAGATGATGGAAAATCTGAAATGTGTAGTGAGGGAGAATAGAGAGAGGTCTATGTATTTTGGTATAGCTATGATGAGTAAATTGAAAATTCATTGTAGCTATGAAAAGTAAATAAATTAAAAGGTAGTTATTATCAATAATTATCTCTTAGAGGTAGCTATGCCAAGTAATTATTCCTTTTTTTTAGATATTTTTCTGCTACATGACGAAAAAGGCCACTTGATTATTCCGTTATGTGGGCCCACTTAGCTCAGAGGTTTAGGGCATCACATTTGTAATTATTATTTTTTTGCGCACCATTGCCCTTTGTATGGACTGGTCTTTAATTTTGCCCCTCAAATCACTGGTCTTTAATGTTTGTCATTGCTTCTCATTTAATGAAAAATTTGTGGGTCAAAGTACCCTTATCCACTGGTCTATGAAATCAAAGATTTTGGGCTCGATCCCTAGCAAAGGCGATGAATTCGTTGTTTTCTTACCAAAAAAAAATCGCAAGGCAAAGTTTCATGCCATGTCCGGCATAAGTTGTATAATAACTAATTCACAACGCATAATTTTATACAAACTTTTCCTTGTCCGGTATAATTTCTGTAGGAATTAAATTTTTTCGGCATAAGTTGTGTAGTGCCGAGTGAATTAGTCACTACACGGAAAATTTAATTCCTACAAAAATTATGCTGGATAAGCCATAGTTTAGGGTCATAGATAAGGGTAGGCTGAATTTTTATTTTATTTTTTCCATGTCAAGGATATTTTCACCCACTTTTTGTTACTTAGAGTGTCGAAGGGAAAAAATTAAAGACCAGTGATTTGAGGGGCAAAAATTAAAGACTACCCTAAGATAAGGGCATTCATGTGAATGACCCAAATAATGCGATGGTCATCTCTATGGGAAAATTAAGTTGCTTGTCCATTTGAGCATCTAGTTTGTCAATTTTGGCCCAACTATCCACTTCTTACCCCAATTAACCCTTCGACAATTTGATTTGCAAGTCTCTCACCCACTGTTTTTTGGATTTGTCTCTCTCGTGGCCTTTTTTATCTCCTTCCACGCTTTCCCTAAGCTCTCCACTCCATTAGCTCATTTCCCTTTCCCCATATTCTTCTTTCTCTACTTCTCTCTGTTTCTTCCTTTTTTTTTTCTATTGTTTTTGCCCAGCTAAGTTATATTTTTGTTTTAACAGATTAGGTCAATAATTCATTCATCATCAGTGATTTTGATATCTTTTCCTCTATGAAAGCTATCACGCCCCGAACCATGGCCTGGGCAAAACACGGCACTCGGTGCCATACTACATGTGACCGAGCGAACCACATGGCTTACTGAATCATCATGAGGCATACATGAGCGGAAATATAACATGAATGTGATCAGCTTTTATAAAACATGAGAATCATAACATTAATAAAATACTGATTTAAAACATGAATGCGGAAATATTGTAAATGAGCCAAAATGGCTATCCGACTCTGAACATCTGACATGACATGTCTGACTAGTCTAGTCTATGAAACCTCTATCATGAGTCTGACTGGCAAACATACTTGCGGGGACAAGGCTCCCAGCATACCTTAGATGCATAGCTATTCATAAAATAAAGAGTTGACTAAACCCCGAATGAGATGGGGCTCACCAATAAGCTGATACGAATGTTGTCCTACTGAGCAGATGCGTCGTCCTGTAAATTAGTACCTGCATCGTGAAATGCAGGCTCCCGGGCAATAAAAAGGGGACGTCAGCACATTGAATGTACTGGTATATAAAGCAATTGAATGAAATAACATGGGACATGGAATATCATAATAGTGACTGAATTGAAACATGATCATGAACATGAGTACATATACATATATAACATGTGTAAAGTATCGTGAGTAGGGAGAGCAGTAAATATAACCGACAACATGGTCTGGTACTTGCGTCCTACCAGTAGAACACTCATACCTTGCCAGGGACATGAGATTTTAATAACATTATGAAAGGATCCAGTCATTATGAGAGATCATCCTAAGCATGGGTGGAGCGACCCTCATCATACGATGGCTACGTAGTTTCAGGCTGCTTGAAGCCTTCTCTGTAATTAATGCAACACCCAAAAACATGAACATGGAAAATAAGTGGCACTTGCTGCCCATGGCTTTTCATGAATCATAACTTACATGTCCATGGATATCATTCGTCTTATTCTTGCATGAACTTATAAACATATATAGCTTTTCTTGAAAATATCATAATAGTTCATAAACTTGCATGTAAGAACCAATGGAATGTAAAGTATGGGTTTTCATGGATTACGAACAGATTCTCAATGATCATAATAATGCATCAAGAACACAATGAAGAATTTATAACAATTTAATACATAATATAATATGGGGCATGGACCTAGGGTTATCATGAATAGGTTAAAAACCCTAGTTTTCGTAATGCTTCATACTTTATGGAAGAAGAAGCGTGGGGAAGAACAATGATGTTCCCATACGTAGATAGCAACCCTATATACCTGGTAATGCTCCAATCTTTAAATAAAAATCTGAACTTGGAAGAAGAATTCTAATCCTTGGTCTTGGATTCCTTTAGGTGGTTCTCTTGAAAACTCTATGTTAAGAACATAAAATTCCTACTTAGAATTCATGGGTAATTGATGGAATTCACTTAGGATGGTCTTAAAGAGCTTACCTTGATGCTTGGAGAAGTTGAGAGGAGAGAACTTTCGTGTTAAGGCTTGAGAGGAATGAGACTTATGAAATAAAAACTGAATTCCCATCTTTTAATTGTTGCAGTCGCGACACTGTTACGGACCGTGTTACGGTCCATAACATTGGACCGTAACGCGTGTCAAAATTCCAGAGAAGGTCTAAGTTTTGAGGCTGAGTTACTAGACAGTGATTTTCGAAGCCTTACCCGTTACGATATGAACGACGGTCCATCCTTTGAAGCGTAATGCTGGGCTTTCTACTAAAACATATTTTCGATTCCAACACTCTCCTTCTTGGGTTTCTAACCTCCTGAGTCATGAATATGATTTAGTATAGATTTACAAGGTGTTACAAGAGCATCCCACTGGGTCTGGCTTCGATCATAGAATAATTCAAATAGTGAAAGTTCATGATGCTAACTCTTTCAGATTTCTTATTGGATTTTCTAATAACTTTGCTGGGAGGTGGGGGCCTGATATCTGTGTTACTTCTACATTCATCTCAAACCTCAATTAAAAATATTACTGGATAAAATTCGATCTTAATTTATTTTTGCAGTCAATTAGGCGTGCCACTTTTTAACTTTCCTTTAGATGTTGATGCTTGTAACAGGAACTGTCGTGGTTTTGATGGTTGAAATTATATATTTCGCATACAATTTAGGAGAAAAACGTAATAGGGTCATTATCTTAAAGTTTTTAATAATGAACTTATTAGAAGTTTTAAACATAAGAGAAACTTTTGAATTGTTATTACTTTTTCTGCAATGTCGTCGTTCATTTCCACATCAAAGGCCATTAGGCGTTTAGTTGCACATCAGAACGTGTAAAAACAAAGGTTAGGTATTAATAAACCCGGTTGGGGATTAGAAAATCATGTTCAAGTTCGATGCTTAAGTATAAGAATGTGTATGTAATATATATGTAATGTCTAATGGTGTATAAGGATGTATATGTAAAGATATAAAAGAAGTTGTGCAACTTATATATGTCTATAAGAACAGATACACTATCTATACACTGCAATTTGAGTTGGTTTCATGTGTTTATACATGATTATACAAAGAATTTATTATATATACAAAGTATATGTAATGTTTATATATATCTATACAGAACATATACATTATCTATACACCGATGATACAGTAGGTTACATCGATTGCAAACTAGATGCATAGGCAGTATATATGGGTTATTTGCCTAATCTTTATCTCCCAAATACTTCAGTCGCAGACCTGTTTCCCATCCTACCTTAGTCGCTACCGAAACCCCAGCCACCATCAAAACAGCGGTGTCATTGTCCTCTTTTCCATCCCTTTCTTCTTCTGCAGTGTCGAAGAAAATCATCATCGAATTTTCGCCTTCTAAAGCACCTGGAAATAGCTCGCCTTCAAACTCCATTGAAATTTCGGTTGAGCAATCTTCTTCGAGGATATAGCTCCATTGAGGTCGATCTATCTTTGAGGAAAGACTTTTCATCTTCTTTTTCTTTTTGTGTTGAAGTGATTTTTGTATTGTTATGGTGGAACAGTGGTGGTTATGGTCCTGGTAGTGCTTTAAAGGTGGAACGAATGTTTTCTGGTGTATAAACAATATATTTTAATGTATGTTATTGTATGTCCTATTTATTGCACAGTACATACAGTGACATACACACGACATACAATGACATGCAGTGTGTCTATCATTGTATATGTGTATGTCAATATATATCAGTATAGTCATGCGCACTAAAGTGTATAGATTGATCTAGTATGGCATGCAATATGTGTATATCACTATATATGTGTATGTTAATGTATATCAGTATAACCATGCGCAGTAAAATGTATAAATTGATATATGTATGACATACAGTAGATATGCATATCACTGCATATGTGTATGTCAATGTATATCAGTATAGTCATGTGCTGTAAAGTGTATAGACTGCTATAGGTATGACATATAATGATATACAATGACATACAAGATATACGTGGAGAGAAGAGTTTTGGAGGTCATGAGAAAGAACTCCAGTGAAAAAAAACCAACATACAGAGTTAGCGGGTGGGATGGGGACAACAACAAAAAATGAAGACTATTATGGGAGAGAAGCTTCCACAATTTTCTGACAGAGCAATGGCGATCATACTCAGTGTGTGAGATGGGTACAATAGCAACTAGGGTTTGTGGAAAGAGAAGACAAAATTTGTAATTTTGTGGGATTTGTTAGACGTTAGATATGTTTTGAAATGATTTTGTTGCTATTTTTGGAAAGTTGAATAGTATTTATTGCTAGTTATGGTAATTATGAATTTATTGTCATATATCTAGGAAATTATTCTTTTACTTTACCTCGTTAAGAAGTTTTTTGAGAGAGTCACGCTCCATACATTTGTGAAGATGACTTATGGTGATTCCTAGATTTTTAAGTAAAATTCTAGAGATTGTCGGGATTTCTTATTTGATACTAGCTAAGATTTGCCTTTACAACAAGCTGTGGTGATTCGTTAGAAAATCTAGTCAAATCCTGACGAATTGCTATAATTTTTTTAGCACTTGTGGTTGAATGTCATGATCCGGTTTTTAACAAAGTCGCTATCGACGCTGGATGCCTTTGCTTGATCGAGCGTACCTTCTTGGTTTTTTATTTTGTTCTAGTTCTATTGCGCAATATATCTCAACATAACTCAAAGGAATTTTAAATAAAATAACATTCTGTAAAAAAAAATCTTTCTTTTCTGTTGAATACATTGAAACAAAAGATAATGCAACGGTGGAAAAGTATAATGTAGGGTAAATATAGCTTATTTTGAATAGTGCAGGAAAAAATATGACCCTTTCCGTATTTAATAAAATTCAAGGGTTTTAGTCTTTTGAGTTCTTGTTAATGTTTAATTTTAACTTACGTATATTTAGAGTTTAAAATTTAAAAGTTACATATATTGCCCACTATAACCCAGAGGATAAGTCGATCCCCTTAATTTTTTTAAGTCCTGATTGACCCATTGTCAAACTCTCCGAGGCTCTAATTAACTCATGCACTCAACCAGTTCGATTTTGGTATCTCAATAATAGAGAATATATCAACTTTTTATCCTCGCAGTTTTATTAATGTGCGTACATGGTTTTAAATTTTGAGCTATCTCCTTGAAGTTTGATTTTTTTTTTTTTTTTTTCAATCTAACATAATAGTGTGAATCACTCATTTAATAACGAGACCCTAAAGTTATTCAACAAAATAAACCAATTTGGGGTTTATCAATTTGGATGAACTTTGTCTAATAATTAGAACATAGATTTAAATTACTTAAACCTTTATATATATCAATAAGATTTTTGACGACAAGAACCAAGGTATTGTATTGCAACAAATGACTAATATTTTATTAACTTGAAAGAACCTTCTATTGTTTCTCTTCTTTTTCTTCCGTCTCTTCCTTCTCTCCCTCGTTAGCCTCTTCCAAGAGATTATGAAATTTTATCATTTCAGTTCTTAGGGCGTCAATTTTTTGTACTATTATCTTTTAAAATAAGTTTTTCGAGAAAAGCTTTAATGAAGGATGGATAAAATGGAAAAATAATAGCCCCAATAGCAAAGGGTCCCCCCTTTTTGAGTAGACCCTTATTCCACTTGATAGAAAATTTGCCGGACTCTGTAACTCTTCTCTCCCTAATATACCGGTACCAGCGGCCAGTGAAACGATAATACCCAAGTTCAATTTTTTCCTTCCAGGTCTATTCCTCTGTCAACTCTGTTCATCACCAACAAGAACAACAACAGCAAAAATAGGTTCTTTAACCTCATACTAGCCGCTATTCGACGTGTTTCCAAAGGGTCACCTCTTTGTTGTCCGATGACGGTGGATGATCAGTTGGTAGTGTTGCATAACCGGCATCGATACATAGTTGTATAGAATCCTCATCACGAGCCTTTACAACCACATATTTCATCTTCCAAATTAGGGCAAATCTTATTGTTGGTTATGGGTATGATTCCCATAACCAATTATACTACATTATCAAAAAACTGTTGTGGGCTCGAGTATGGTCACAACGATTATGGCAGGAATTTTCACAAAAATATAAAGTACACCTACCCAAAATATATAAAACACTAAACATTCCTCGAGAAAACATCACCAATAGTGTAAAAATGAGACAACAAACCAACCCTGATCCTGACATAACCGTTGTGACCATACTTGAGCCCCCAACAGTTTTTGATAATATAGTATAATTGGTTATGTGCATCATACTCATAACCAACCACAAGATAAGCATGGCCTGCACTATCTCGGGCGATAGGAGCATAAGCTTCACCAACGCCATAGATGGTCCGAAAAATACCATGTATAGAAATTATAGAAATCAATCAAAGTTTTGATAATATCAAAGCACAAGTTGGAAGAACAGGGACTGAAAAGGGGAAATAAAATACTCACAGTTGGATTGTACACATTAAAAATTCCACAAATGCCAATATGGCGGGTAGATGCTATAATTTGGTGCCTAGCCAATGCCTCCAAAACAGCAACTTCGCCCCTCAATTCATCCCAACCAGTGATAGAAATTTTGGCATGTATCCTGCAATTGACAAAACATTAATTCAGTCTATAAAAAGAAGCTATGGTCAAGAAAAATATAGTTCTAGGAATGATAAGGAGATGTTTAACTCCTATTAAGTATCTCGACGCATCCTCCTAAAACTATTTAATGTTGTATCTGTACAAAGAGTCGAGTGGGGAGCTAGCTTGAGATTTAGGCTTAAGGAGTCTTCATAAATCTCCATTTCTGCCTCTGAATGGAATAAATTTAGATTTCTTGTTATCGTGAAATTCGTCATCAAGATGGATTACGCTTACATGAACAATCAACACATGTTGGCCTTTCATCATCATTTTTATTATAGTAATGCTATTTTCAGCTTTATCATAGTGCATATGAGAAAAAACCGTCATTTGCCTCGTTACTTCTTTCTTGTCAAATTCTAGAAGACCATTAAGGGGAGATGTGGATTGTGGAGGGATTAAGCTATTATGTTGTCATGTTGACTCTTTTTAAGTCGTTATCTTCTCACAATTGCTCTTTAGTATTTTAAAGTGGAAAGTGAACTGCCGCTCTGATTAAAAAGAGAGGTTATACCAATGAGATGCTCACAAACCTTTATGGAAGGAGGATTTTTTTTTTTAAATCAAGCAAGATTTCATTAAAAAGAAAGCATCCAGAAGATGCAAAGGGTTACAAAAGTTCTCATAAAATAAGAATAAAAGAAGCTCCTAAGAGCATCAGGAGGTTACAAAAGATTCAGAGTGACCTGCACCTAAACATCTAGAAAAGCAAAATGGCTCCTTAATACTTTAGATACCCTCCCGACAAGACTCATAGGTCGGTAATCCTTTAACCCAACTGCTTCTTTCTGTTTAAGGACTAGGGCTATGAAAGAAGCATGGCAAGCTTTAGAAAATCTACAGGATTGATAAAATGGTTTACAGCTGCTACAAAGTCTTCTCTAATAATGTCCCATGATTTTTGGTACAAGGCCATGGTAAAACCATCAGGCCGGGGAGCTTTATAAGGGGCACATTGGTAAATGACTTGTTTATTCTCTAAGCTCAAGATAGGATCAGTATAACGAAAACCATACCTGCAGAATTTCTTTACAGCAAATCCAGATATGTACAGATAATCTGTTTTTTTAGGGAGGTGTTGAACAACACCATCCTCTCGCTGAACTGCAACCTCGACAGCTCCAACTATCAGATCAATGAACACATGCGGGTAATAATTGGATTTCTCCGCCAAGCCTTGTAGCTTTTTGAATATTTTTTTATGTTGACTTTTAGCTTTCATGTATTTAAATTTTATATTTTAAAATTAGAAAAATTGCATAAATTGTTCACTAGAACCTGATCCATTGCTCAAAAGATTGTAGTGTGAGCCGATCCCCTTAACTTTTTAGGCCTAATTGACCCCTTCTCAAACTCGGATTGTTAGCCCATACATTCAACTAGCCCAATTTTGGTATCGTAATAATAGAAGAGAAGATAAGTCAGCTTTTTATCTTTATAGTTTTATTACAATTCATGTGCATACATTGGATTTCAAGTAACATTCTTAAAATATAAAATAATGTTCATAACACATAAATTTATAAATATCCAACAAAACATCATACTATGTTTTTTAAGTAGTCCTAAAATTTCTCAGTGTGAATGCTCTGACGAAGTATTAGTAGGTTATATTTTTTGATGTTTTTAAACATCTTATTTTAATGATGTAGTTTCGGATTTATATTTTAAAATTTAAATGTATAGATTGCCCATTAGAACCCGACCCCTTGTTTAAAAGATTGTTGTGTAAGCTGACCCCCTTTAACTTTTTAGTCCTGATTGACCACCTTCTCAAACTCTTTAGGGCCCATTAGTTCAAACATTCACCTAGCCTGATTTTGGTATCGTAATAATAGATGATATGTCAGTTTTTTATCTTTACAATTTATGTGCATACGTAGGTTTAGTTGTCAAACGTCTATTAGGTAGTTAAGTTAGCCACATAAAATATGAATTATAGTCATTAGCTTCAATTAGAACAGACCAGAGGTTTTCAACTTATTGAGGCTAACGTGTCTAATTAAAGGAGGTGACACACATTAAGCGGTTAACTTAACTACGTAATGGACACTTTAGAATACGCGCAATCTTTTTTTCTAAAATTTGAATCGAAACTGTTTAACATGAACACTTTATCATATGTTCAGGTACTCAATTGAAACAAGTCATAGTTTGAGTGTGTAAATGAAATTCGCTGACAAGTTTAAGGGTTTGTCGATGTATTAAGACTAATTAAAAGATTTGATGCTTATCTCTTGATCGGCAGGGCACTAGCTCAACTTTTCGGCCAGTTTCGGTATATAAATACTACTACTACTCTATATATATATATATATATATATATATATATATATACTTATTTTTAGACTTACTCTAATAGAAAATAATACAAAATAAATATTGACTTTTTTGTACGAAAAAAATAAAATTTTGAAACTTCGGCGGTCCCAGACTCAAGCCCATACCAGTAGATCCTGTAATAAACAACTGGCTAGAGCGGCAAATTTGCCATAGTTTCGTTACAAATCTTAGTAATAATAATGAAACACGCACTTGTGTCGCCGCGTGTTTCGTGTGCCGTTACAATTTTCTTTTTTCGTTTTATGTCATATTACCTTAGAAATATCTATTGTTGCACATAAGAGATTTAAAAATAAAATATAAATTGTTTTTGAGGGGTCATTTTCTTATATTCAAATTGTATAGGAATATGTTAAACCATTTCCTCATCAATGTCTTCAACATCGTGGACCTATAACGTCTTTTATACAATCAAATTTCTATCAAATTTTCATAGTTTTGCCCTAGGCCCCCTAAAAACTTATTTTAGATGACGCATCTACCTGACCAAGTTTTAGTGATTTGAATTACTTACATAATTTGACCTTCGAATGTTGAAAAATCAACGTTGTTAAACTGTACTCAGACGTCTCAACCCACACGAGTTTAATTGGTTTGGTAACTATGCTTGGAATCTTGAAAATCAACGTTAACGATGATGTTATCAGAAAATGGAGTTATGTAAGTTCATTGCACACTGCATGCATAATTTCCTAGTATGGAGAAGTTCTCCTGTATGGCTACATCCGAGATATCTATTTTTATTATAATATTTTGGTTTAACTGGACCACATATATATCATTTGATAACCCTCAAAAATTTTCATTTTTGGTTCAAATCGAATTTGAAATGGAAAAAATTCAAAGATATTTATAGTCAGACAACTCACAACAACACAACTTTTAAGTCCTCTAATTGGTAGGCATTTTTCATGGAACTAGCTCTGGTCATATGAATCCTTTATTTTAATATCATCACCAATTTCGTGGCACAACAAATGATGATTTGATACCGTTTCCTGATTAAACAAATATGATCAACTTCTACACCAACCTAGACAGCCTTGTCGTTATATTCATTAGAGATATCTTGTTGATTTAAAACATGGCTATTTGTGAGTGAACATTTCTGATATAGCAGTCTCATCCCTTTAACGGTGAAATCAAGATTTTCACTAAAATGATTTAAATAATAAAAAAATACATATGTGGAAAAGCCAAGAGGATTCAATATTTATTATACATATATAAAAACAATTCTTTTAACCTTATATGTATAAAGTAATTTTCGACGACCCTAGCTCCACCCATGATTAAGCCAATAGTCAACTTAAAGATGTGCTCATATAGAAGTTAACAACCCAAACCAACAAATCAAAGCTTAAAGCACGCCAAATTGAACTTTCAACCTCCAACGAACAACACATGGTATTCCGGTTCTAAACGGAGAGAATGACAAAAAAGGTCCCCTATATTTATTTCCTTACGTATTTTCGAGTACTTTTCGTCCTTTAAATTTGATAAAAGTGGGCTTTTTTGTTGTCGCCGTCAAATATTTACAAATTCTATTAATTAGATTTGACGGGAACGGTGAACAAAAAAGAAATGTAGTGTGAACTCACATTTGGAGGTGTTGTTTTTATAATTTCTGCTACGTTTGATCTATTTTTAGTGTCTGATACTGCTTTTTGACATGCATTTTCTGCTATTTTTTATTTATATTTAATATCTGCTGCAGTTTCTAGGTCTGACAAAACTTTTCTGGTGTGCTATTTAATTATTTTTTCCGGATGCCATCAAGTCTAGCAAATAATTTATCAAATATTTAACGAAGATTAAAAATACACACCTTAACCAAGATAGTTCGCAGCTATAAGGGACAACTTTTGTCATTTTTCAACCACAGGTTGTGGTCGTGCAAGAATTGATGCCTCACTCAAATTCCATCTGACAATGATTGAACATGAGCTTCAATAGAAATTAGACTTTGTTTAAAAATGTGTTACACTTTAGTTTGCACCCACTATAACTGTTTCATTGAATATTTCCATCAAAATTAAGATAGATGAAAATAATGTGTAAGTTTTGATTTCATTTGGTCCTTAACGTATAAACATAATAAAAATGGTTTTTAATGTATTTCAAAAGTAATCTATTTGGTCCTAAACCCTATAAGTAAAGAAATCACTACTTTTCCCGTCAAAATAGACGGAATCCACGCACGTAATATATAAAAATACAAAACAAAAGCCTTTATTCTTCCAGGAGCAGCCCCAAATACGAAAAGCTCACTTACCCGACAATAAATCATTGTAGTTAGGCAACTCATGAGGTAATTATGTCCGGTACTTTTGAGTTGATTATAATGTAATTTCAAAATTGTTGTTATTTTTTGCATTATCATCTTTGCTAGAGGACGTAAGTTTAATGAAGGTATCATTGTTTGCATTATTTCAAAAATTGTGCATTGCTGATCTTTGCTAGTGGATGTAAGTTTAATAACCGTACCATGTAAAACATATGTGCCTACTCTAATATATTTTCTCTAAGTGTCTGAATTATTGTCCTGAAAGTATACTTATCGATATATTTGCTACAGTAAAAGAAGGGAGCAAATGGAAACTAATGTGATTCCTTCTGTTGCATTCAATTTGAAATTTGATTTTTTTTTTCCCTTCTAAGGATTGAATGCGGTTCTTCCATTCTTCACGTGTTTAGCAAATCTAATTGATTTGCTTTAGTTGTCTATACATTGTTTTCATCCTTGCATCTTCTTGTGGCAAGTGCATTTGTTTGCTTTAGGCTTCGTTTAGACATGATTTCAAATCATGATTTAAAATTAGTAATGTAAAATCAGGATGATTTGAAGTTGGAAATTTGTTTGGAAGGCCCACAATTTTTGAAAACTATGAAAATTTCCCCAACTCTAATACAATATTACCAAATGATCAAATCATAGTTCACAAGGTATCCGATTATGCTAAGGCGCTACAACATACCTAGTATATACCCACAGTGGACATATCTCCATATTACTTTTATAAATAAGTGTTCGCGATTACATGCTACACATACACATAATTTTACAAAGATTCACTTTCAAAAAATCAACAATGTATGGTAGTAACTAGTTATTCTTTAATATAATCATTCCACGTGGTATGACCAATCTCTTCATGTCGAGCATGAGTCTTTTTTACAATATATAAAATGATGAGTCTTTTTTTTTTTTTTTTTTACAAAATATAAACTTATGGGTCGAATTTTATATTTAAAAATTTTGAAATCATGATTTGACATCCCAGATCCTACTCTTTGGAGAACTTTCGATTTGAAATCATGATGTTGAAGTTGAAGTTGAAATTTTGTGCAAATTTTATAAACAAATGTTGATTTAAAAACAAAATATAAAATCATGATTCCAAATCGCATGACAAAACACTTACCTAGTTGATTTGATCTTGATCAGAAAGGGGTTGTTGTTGGGAAAGTGAACTTTTCGAACTGGACTGCTCCAAGAAGAATTTGAAGAATCTAGGTTGTGTTTTGTATTGTTATACATTATATGTGAGGGTTCCTGTTATTTTAACGGGAAAAATAGCAATCTTCCTTATATTGATTAGGACCAAGTTGATCACTTTTTGAAATATATTTCTCCATCATGCATACATTAAGGACCAAATGAAACCAATGTCCATTCATTAAGAGTGTGTCCAATGAAACCAATTAAATAGTCCTTAATGAATGGACATTGGTTTCATTGGTTTCAAGAGATAATTTATCATTTTATATTTGGGAAAAGAACACTGTGTGTCCACTCAGCCAAATTAATCCCACATTTAACTAATGCTTGGGCTTAATCCCACTAGGTGTTCGTTCGACCCAAAATAATGCCAAAAAATGGCCGGTCGCCCAAAATAATGCCAAGGCTGGCCGGCCCAACAGCCCAGCGCTTTAAAAAATAAAATTAAAAAAAAAGACTTTAGTCGCCACAAAAACGTCGCCACTAAATTGCTGCTACAGCATATATACATATGTTGGAATTATATATACACTTTATATACAAGAATTATAGATTTTATATACATATGCTGGAATTAATCTTACATTTATTATACATAAATTATACGTTAATTATACATTTATTATACACATATTATACAATAATGATATGATATTTATTTTTAACATATAGAATAGTGATACATATTATATACCACAATGATACGGTTTCTATGATACATTTTTTATAAGTATGATGCACTTTCTATACAAGACTGATATAGTTTATATACATATGCTGGAATTATATATATATTTTCTATACAAAAATGATACATATTATATACAAAAATGATACAATTTTCTATTCTATAATGCACATTATATACACAAATGATACATATTATATACAAAAATGATACATACATTAGTGATTCATATTTTATACAGTTTCTATACATTATAGATAGGTACTGATACATATTTTTATACACAAACGATACATATTATATACAAAAATCGCCTCAGAGTTTTTTGGGATATTTCTTATTAAATATACACATATTATACATATTTTGGGATATTTAACCTTTAGTGACAACTTTTTTAATTGCCACTAAAAAGCCTGATTTTTCTGTAGCAGCCCTAAAAGTCGCCACAAAAAATCTAACTTAAAAAAAAAAAAAAAAAAAAAAAAAAACCGATGGGGTTGTTGGACCACCCAGCCTTTAGTCGCCACAAAAGCCTTGCTATAGATTTGGCCCGACGGGAATAGTTTATGGGCTAATTTTTTGGTTTGGGAATAGATGGGCCAGCGCATGGGATTATTTATGACCCAGCGGCCATTTGTGTCCTTTTCCCTTTATATTTTATTTGTTCAGTTTGAAAAATCAAGAAATAATTTATTATTTTATATCTATTTTACCCTTATTATTAATTATTAGATTGATAAGTGCAAGGAATTCTTACTGACTACACAACTTTTAAAGTACATTTTATTGATTTCAATCATCATATTACTTAACAATAATTAGGGTGATTTAGTAGAATTATCATTTTATTTTTGGCTTCTTATTGCACTTTTATCCCGATTTTGTGTTAGTCTTTAATTTTTGTCCTTCAAACGGTTGTCTTTAATTTTTGCCTTTCAAACTCGAACTTATGCCTATAGTGGCATAAGTTACGCATTATCATATTCACAAGTTATGACCGTGCCCTTAAAGAACTTATGCCCCTATAAGCATTGCTATTTCAAAGGGCAAAAATTAAAGACCAGCTCATTTTAAGGGTGAAAATTAAAGACCAGTTCATTTTAAGGGGAAACCGTGCTATTACTTGTAAAAAATAAAACGGGAACAAACGTTACAAGAAAGCTTGATAGAAATCTGATTGCTGAGTATCACTTTCGATATACCATTTTATAAATCCAGTTCACAAATACAACTGAAATGCTTTTTCATAGAAACTAAGCACCAGAAAGAACCACATTAAAGTAAAGATGAAACAATTGAACATCAATATTCAAAGTTGTTCATTGTCGCCGATAAGAGAACGCTAAAAGGGAAACCACAGTAGAAAGGAAATAAGTAAAAAGAAGCAGCTTCTCCCAATAAAAACAACCAGGAAGAAGTCAAAAGATATTTTGGAGGGCCGGTTCCCTCACTGTTGTTCTTCAGCTTTGGTTTCCTTAATTTCATCAGCACCATCATCCTGCATACGAGACAGGTTGTTCAAACACATGAATTTTAGTAATACAACTGATAGATTACTTTGAGCCGAGGCTCTTTCAGAAATTGTAAGGTCTGCGTACATCCTACCTCCCCGGACCCCGCTTGTGGGATCACACTGGGTATGTTGTTGTAACTGATAGATTACGAGGAATAAACATAAATCAAAAACTATTTGGAACAGCTGAGTTATTTACCTGCATATCGGAGGTCCAGAGAGTGAGATTGTCACGAAGAAGTTGCATGATCAAAGTGCTATCCTTGTAAGATTCTTCTCCCAGTGTGTCCAACTCGGCAATTGCTTCATCAAATGCCTAGCCACACAAAGAAGATGAAAATGAAGATGTTTTTTTCACGGTTGAGATGAGAAAGAGAGATACAAAGTTATTGCTGCGAACAAAACGGTCTTGTTTGAATTGAAAAACATAATATGCAACTAAGAATGACAGGGGGATGCGAAGAAATTCTTACTTGTTTAGCAAGATTGCAAGCACGATCAGGAGAGTTCAAAATCTCATAATAAAACACAGAGAAGTTAAGAGCCAGTCCAAGTCGGATTGGATGTGTTGGGGCAAGTTCAGCATTTGCAATGTCCTGCAGGTATTGAGACCAAAATCAGGACATTTGAAGATCAACATCATTTAACATAACTTATTCTGGAACAAAGTTAAGAAGGAATGAAATGTTCATCGCCTAAGTTGCTCAGACTCAGGTGCGGGTATCCAATACGGGTACGGATCCGAGTGTCGGATTCGGCAAAATCTAAATTTTAAGATTCGGGGGTGCGGATCCGGATATGGATACGGGTGCGGGGATTCGGCTAAGAAAATTCAAAATTATAAAAAGTAGAGCTATAAATGTTGAATTCTTGGTTTCTCTGAAACACGAAGCAGCAAAATGAGACAAAAGTACTATAATATTGAAGGTATGTCATTTCCCTTATCTTAAATCTGTTTTATCTTTAATATTGAGAAATCAAACTCAATTTTCCCCAAATTTGTCGATGGACTTCGGTCAAAGTATCCGAACTTGGTTGACTGTATCCCGGACGTATCCCGCTCCGGCTCCCACTCCCGACCCGTGTCGAGACGGGATCGATACCAAGAACGGAGAGTCCGCGCAACTTAGTTCATCGCTACTTTTTCGTGAAAGAATGAAAAGTAATTTTGGCCAAGTAAGATAAGTCAAAACAAGCAAGACTTGCAAACTTAAAACTTTGGAAAAATTTCAAAGATTTTACTCCAGATTTGGAATTGTTTTTTAAGTACCGACCTCTATCAACGGTTTTTTTGATTGGTCTGACCTCTATCAACTGTTCTTGAGATATTATACTTTTGTATGAGAATTTTAATCTTTTTGTTGGTAACAAGACATGTTTAGATAATGGGATGTTTATAACATATAACCTGGGATATTATTTCTCTCATCCAAAAGGTTAAGGAAATTAAGTTGATATACTCTTAATACAAACCTAAATCAAACTTGTTAACATCAAATCTCAGCAAAATTTGGAAAAAATAAACATGGTCTGATCCGGAAAAACATATACTCAATTCAACTGCTTAAAATTATAATTATTGAATCTGTTAAAATTATACGACTAATCACTTGAGGATATCTATATGACCTTTTAAAACTTCCGTCAATGACTATTTCATTTGGCCTTTGATTTGAGGTCAAAAGGCTTTCTGCATCCAATTCAGAAGGTGAATGGTACATTATTTCTCTAATCCAAAAGATTAAGAGAAT
Source organism: Lycium barbarum (assembly GCF_019175385.1). Taxonomy (NCBI): domain Eukaryota; kingdom Viridiplantae; phylum Streptophyta; class Magnoliopsida; order Solanales; family Solanaceae; genus Lycium; species Lycium barbarum. The sequence goes on along the minus strand of NC_083343.1, from coordinate 118,037,515 downwards.
TAAGTTAATTTACTCTTAATTCAAAAATCTTAATTAACATCAAATTTCTGGAAAATATGGCAAAATAATTCTGCCTGATCTGGAAAAGCATATACCCCTCTATCTCAAATTGTCTGGCACTTTGTTTTGAACGTGTACACTAGTCTAAAGACACTTTTGATTTGTTATACATGTTTAACTGATGTATCAAAAGATCTCTTCTCTTACTTAAATTCAGTTACCAACTCAAATACCATCAACAAATTAAGATGAAGATAATAATAATATTTCATCATAAATGGAAAATTTTGTTACCTTTATCAAAAAAATAAATGGAAAATTTTGAAGAAAAACAAATAGATCAAATGTGTCCGGTCAAAACTGGAAAATATTTTCATCATCTTCTCTCTACCACTTTACCAATCGCACCTAATTAACATTAAGTATCTATAATTTATCTCAAAAGTTAAATGCATTCGCTTTGGAAAATCATATTCTGCAAATTAATTAACATAAGTCTAATGAGACAGATACAAATAATATAGTTCAAATCTAAGCAAACAGATCCATAAAGCTTCACACATTTCATCTAATAGATCAAACACACAGCAATAAAGATGACATACCTGAGCGGCTTTGTATGCAGAGAGAGTACTCTCAGCGGCTTCCTTACGTTCAGCCCCAGTCTTAAACTCAGCCAAATAACGATGATAATCACCCTTCATTTTAAGGTAAAACACCTTAGAATCACCATTAGAAGCCGAAGGAATGAGATTAGTATCGAGGAGCTTGAGAATTCCATCACAGATATTCGAGAGTTCAGATTCAATCTTAGATCTGTACTCCTTAATACATTTCACATGGTCCTCGTTTCCCCTCGATTCTTCCTTCTGTTCGATCGAGGAGATTATACGCCACGAGGCTCTACGAGCCCCGATGACGTTTTTGTAGGCGACGGAAAGGAGATTCCGTTCCTCGACGGTTAGTTCCTCTGAGGTACCTGAAGGAAAAATAAATAATTCATAAATTAATAAATATTTTGAATGTGCTCTACAATTCTCCACTAAAGTAAAATACTCCCTCTGTCCCAACTTATATGACACCTTTGGAATTTCAAGATTCAAACTTCTAAATTTTAACCGTGATTTCGGATATAGAAACTTTCAGTTTTTTGAAATAAATTTATATATTTGGAAACTACGTCAAAAATATTACTCCCTCAGTTCTTATTTATGTGATACTTTTAGCTTTTTGAGAGTAGATTTAACTTATCTATAAAGCTAATTGGATTACATAACTCAACATTTTAAGATCAAAACTTATATATTTGAAAACTACTATAAAATGCAACTTTTCTCATATCAATTTGGTGAAAAAAATACATCTTTAAATGTTGGTCAAAGTTCATGCAGTTTGAATCTCGTTAAGCGAAAAATACCACATAAATTGATGCAGAGGGAGTATAAATCACAATAATTAACAATTTAAAATATTTAAAGGGCATACGAATAAATCGCAGTCACAAATTTTCGTGTTTTACTCGCTCAAAATTCGAACTGTATCACATAAATAGAGACGGAGGGAGTGGTACGATATCTATTTTAACTCAAAACAGGAAAAAATCTATTCCTATGTAATTTCTGTCTGTAAAATTTTATTTATACATGAATTAAAATATCAAATCCTAACTAATTTTTGTGGGGGAAGTTTAATGTTGAGAGTAGATTTCAACCCACGCCCTTTCGGACCAGAACCTTAATCAACAGTTATAAATTCTATTTAGACATGAATTAAAATATCAAATCGTAACAAATTTATGTTGTACCTAAGGAGGTAGAGACTTTCTCCATGAACTGCACCATTTCTTCATATCTCTCAGCTTGTTCGGCAAGCTTAGCCATGTACACGTTCTCCTCACGCGCCATAATAATAATAATGGGATTCTATTCTATACTTTGGGGATCTCTTTTCTTTTTGTGTTGTGTTTGTAATGGGAAAAAAAAATTGAGATCTGAGGGAAATTTGTGTGTTTTCGAGTGGATTTAAAAGGGTGTTTGCTGTGTTGGACTTTTTTATTGGTGTTGAATTCAAGGGATGGGAGAGATTTTAGGTTTTTTTTTTTTTTTTTGGTTTGTTTTTTTTCATTTTTGGGAGGATGGATGTGAGCCGTTGGATTAGGGGATTATTTGGAAAAGTAAGTGATTGACAGGCTGGATTTTGGAAGGTGTGATTGTAAAGATATGGGTAAAGAGATATTTGGGCCGAAATCGGGCTACGTGGGTTGTCACGTCCGACCAGTCTTTTGACCGATCAACGGGTCATTTGCAGCGGATATACGTATATATTTTCGCATTATAATATTTCATAAGTTATACTTTATCTCGTCAAAAAAATTATGCTCCGACGGACATAAATTTTATTGCTAAAGGCAAAAATTAAGACCAGCCCGTTTGAAGGACAAAAGTGCGATATTTTTATTTTTTTAATTATTTATTTTTGATTTATTTTATTATTTCTCTTGTTTGGCTCCTATGTGATGGAAAAAGAATGGTTCTAGAGAAAGAAGTCGCCTGCCACTCATTTTTCCTTGTGGAAGTCGCACATTTGAAAAAAAAAAAAAAAAAACTATTCTTGTTTGTTAATGTAGACCAATTCGAATTATTATTATTGTGTTGTTTGTCTATAGAAATTTTAATATTTTTATTACTACTGTTATTCTCTGTGAAAGCAAAGGAGGGTTCAATTCTTGTGCTTCATATTGCTGATGATATGTGGGGCTATTTATGATGCGATATTCATAATTTTTCGAGTTAAAAACGTCTTTTCCAGCCAGGAGAGCAATTTTAAATATGTTAACATTCTCTATAAACCATGACATCCTACAAAGAAGGAAGAAGCAAAGCATGATCATAAAATGCTCTGTTTTAAGGTACTTGAGTTTATTTTTATCTTTTAATTTCCATCATTCTACTACAGTACAAGGGAAGAGAGCATAAATATATATAGGTGATATTTTCACTGTTAATATATAAAATCGAAACATGTCGTCTTCACATAAAAGTTAAATTCGTGATATCAGAAATCCACATATGTGTTTGATTATTTTGATATATTATGGTAAGGAGTATTGTTGGAACCGTGTTGGACATGACCACATCATGCCTCTCACCATTTTTATTTTTAGCAAAAATGGCTTAACCCGCAACACTATAGATTTATTTAACAAGTTTCAACTCTCAGCCTATCTGACCTAATTATAAACTAATTTATTAGCTCTTTCCAACAACCAGCTTCTTGCATTCTTCATCCATGTCCTTTGCTCCTTTTTTTAATCTTTTTTTTTATTTTTCATTCGGTGTCCTGTATCCAATTTGGGGTTTAATCAATCTAAATTGCGATGGAAAATCTCAGTTTGGGAGTAAAAATGCTCGCTAACAAAGACGATTCCATCTTATGGCTCAAAATCAAGAGCTTTTAGTTCGTTTTAGTTCATGAATTGACAATTAAATATTTATACAAATTTGATAAATTCATATACAAATACAAGGTTGAAATAAAAGTTACTAAGTTCGTAGGAACCCATACTAACAGGCCGAAGCTAGATCAGTATAAGTTGCGGGTCTTTGGTCCAAGTCCTATATTTATTTTAAATTTTATTATTATTATTATTATTATATATATATATATATATATATATATATATATATATATATATATATATATATATAAATTATTAATTTAAAACCCAATAACTTACAATAATAAAGTCTAAAATACATAAATTTCGAACTTTGACTCTGCATCTAAATACTAATACCATATCTCCGACTCTAACCCATCACAAATTTGGTGATTTCGTCCCTTGATTTAGCTATAAAGGTAAGAGTCAAAAATAGAGGTTTCCCTTATTTTATACAACACCAACCAATCCATCAGATCTCACTCCTCACCAGCCTAAAGAAGACAAAGAAAAATGTACTTTTCAAGTTTATTTACTTTTGGTTTAATTTATAGTTATATGGAAAAAGTCCGACTGGAAGTGTGAATATTTCTTTCGAAATTAGTTGCATCTTTGTGCATTGTTATTTCTATTAGATGACATCATTACCATTCACAACTTTTTAAGCATTTTTTAGAAGACTCAAAATTGATTATATTTACCAAATTAAATGTGTCAACCTAAGTAAAAATGAAATAAAATAGGGGCAAAAATAAGACATACAAAAAAGATATGCTATCAAAAGGATTTGAAAGCATCTTGATTTATTGGAAATGTACTTTGCTACATGCAGTAATAAATAACAAATACAAGGGCAATTTGAAAGAGCAAATCATTTTGGTTGGGCCAATCAAAAAGTTACAATGTAACTAATAAATAGCAAATACAAGAGCAATTTGAAAGAGCAAACCATTTTGGTTGGACCAATTAAATAGTTACAATGTAACTAAGTACTACAAAACTCATTATATTGGCCCTTATATATATATATTAGTAAAGTAATCTATTGATGTACAATCTCGTAATTTTTTATGTAGACTTAATGAACTTATATATTTAATTAGCGCATAGATTGCATGGTTTGTGCAACCCCTTTGTAGATGGTTTATTAATACGTCTAAGGGCCCATTTGGCTTAGCTTAAAAAAAATAACTTATAAGCTGAAAACAGTTTATAAGTCAAAAAAATAAGTTGGCTTAACCCAACTTAATTTTTTTGACTTATTTTAAGCGCAAAATGACTTATATTGGGCTTACTTTAAGCACAAAATGACTTATAAACTGGTCAGTCAAACACTCAAAAAAACTGAAAACAGCTTATAAGCTGTTATCAGCAACTTATAAGCTAAGCCAAATGGGCTCTGAGTGACTTTTGGCACACACCAATATGTAAAAAGAATTGGTCTAAAATGAGCCCTTAAATTGAAGCGTTATGAATGTTAGAAAAAGTTAGCCGAAGATCATCTTTTGTTACCACGTTTTTTGAAGTTTTTTTTTTTTTTCAGGTGAAATTAAGGGTGACCAAAAAATATGGACTCTGACGAGTTGACTCATTTCTTGTGGAGGGTGTTACAGATCCAAAGACTCAGATCGAAGAAACAAATCAATTTTTTTTATTTTTTTTTTGGTTTTGGTTAAGAGCAGACGAACGTACATATGAACTGACTTGTTGGTGTGACTCAGACTAGGTAACCTGTCCAAATACCAGAAAAACAATAACATGGGATGTGATTAAGTTAGGGAATCACTAATATCATGGAAGTCTAAGAAGCAGGAGACAATGTCCAGAAATTCAACTGAAACTAAATATAAGAACATTGAGCTTCAGTTGTGTTAGTAATACGTGACTTGGTTGTTTCGGTTCACTACTAGAAAACAATGAATTAGCGACCGAGAAAATTCCATAGCTAAATAGTAAAAATTCCATGCTAATCATATTTACTTACGGATTAGCGACGGATTATAAAAAATATCAATTAGCTATGAGCTATTTAGCGATGAATTAGCTGGAGATTACTGAGAAATTAATTCGGTAGCTAATTTCATATTTTCGAATAGTGGTTGTTTAAAAGAGTTGATTGTTAAGATAAAGAGTCGTCAGTATGCAGTACACTAGTGTACAAAATATATAGAAATTGATTATCACTTCATTAGAGACAAAATTAAAGCTCGAATGGTGAAGACTTTGTATGTGCATGCTAAATCCCCGTTGGCAGACTTATTGACTAAAGATTTGGGGCAATCTCCACATGTCCACCTATTGACCAAGTTTGGTATTGCCCAAACACAATGCATCCTCCAGCTTAAGGGGAATAAAATATTTCAAACTTACTCAAATGACTACCTTATTGTAACTTTCTATCATTTGTAGCTATCCTTTTAAATATTACCATTTCTAGTTACATTTTGGCAAAATAGTGTATGTTTTCGCGTGTATTTGTTGCCAACAAATACATGAGAACAAGGTAAAAAAAAAAACATAATCCTTGATTTTAGCCTTTAATGGTGGAGCTATTAAATTAGATATTAATATATATATTTTTGATGTATTTTAGTGATTTTTTTTTTATGTATTTCAGTGATTTTTTTTTTAATGTATTTCAATGATTTTTTTTTTGTTTTTTTGCCATAATGTATTTCCGCGTCTTTTTTTTATGTATTTCAGTGATATTTTTTTTATGTATTTTATTGATTTTTTTTTGATGTATTTTAGTGGCTTTTTTTGATGTATTTCAAATACATTGTGTACATTCCAACTACTATGAAGCCAAACATATTCAAATTTTCGTGTATTTGAATGGATTTCAACATATACATTCAGATACAAGACCAAAAAATTCAAATACATGACAAATACATTCAAAAAAATAATGTGTTTGGCTATTAACAAAATACACTAAAAAATGCACTAAAAAATACAAAGACAAATACATTAAAAAACAGTGTATTTGTGAGATGTATATTTTTGAATGTATTTGTATTTGGCTTTTAACAAATACACATGGTCAGATCTAAGACACTACCACCACTAAAAAACCTCAATCTCTCCAACATCACCAAAATCCTAATCTGAGACACCACCACCATCAAAAACCCAAATCTGAGACACCACCACCACCAAAAAACCCTAATCTTTCCATCACCAACAAAACCCTAATCTCTCCACCTCTACGTCATCTTCTCCGCCGCCATCTCAAAATCAGTCCATCACCGCCGCCACCAATAATGCACACGGCCAGATCTGCAGAGTGAAAAGAGAGAGAGAGGGGTGAGCACAGAGGGAGACAGAGAAGAGAGAGAGGAGTGAGCACAGAGGGAGAGGGAGAAGAGAGAAGGGGCGGTGCTGCCATGGTGGTGGTGGTTGAGAGAAGGGGAGAGAGATTTTTTAGGGTTTTGAGAAATGAAAAATTTGAAATGAGTAGTGATTGAGAAAAAAGAAAGATATATGTGTTTGGGTATGTATTTTTTGATATAGCTACCATTTGTAATTTAAAAAAATTAATTAGCTACTAAATATAATTAAATAAAAGGATAGTTAATATTAATAATTAGGTCTTAAAAGAAGCTATAATGAGTAAAAATTCCATAAAATATTATGAGCTCTATTGTCATTGATTGTTATATCAAGGGTGTACGCGTGGCGACTTCTATGTGGTGGTAATGACAACCAATTGACATTTACTATTACGGTGGTTAAATTTAATTATTTTAACCTGATAATTTCTTTTAATAATGTTTAGGAGGGTGTGAAGGTCGAGTATCAACGTAGAGGGATAGTAGGTTGCCGCAGATCTCTTTTTACGTTTGCCTATCCTTCACTTCGTTTATCATATTATCTTGTTGTTTTAACTGTCTATTATTACTACGGTCTTTTCATCTCTTTTTAGTCGAACGTTTATTGGAAATAGCCTCCTTACTTTCACAAGATAAGAATAATGTTTGCGTATACTCTATCTTACCCTGGGGCTGTCAAGTGGGCCGGGCCGGGCCATTTAACCGTGGGCCACAAGGGGCTAGGTCGGGACCGGGCCGGGCCGTAAGTTAAGGAGCCGGGCTTGGAGAGGGAAAAGGGTGTCCGACCCAGCCATACCCGGATAGGGGCTACACCTCGGGCTAACCGGGCCGGGTTATAGTTAGTGGGCCGGGCTTTTTTTTTTTTTTTTAAAAAGTTCTAATACTTAAATAGACATTTACATTTACTACTAATAATAAAATTAACATTTACAACTAATGATAAAATTGCTAAATTAAAAAAAAAAGTTTAGTCGACGTCAATTTCAAAAAGCTAGTTGTTTTAAATTTAAAAGACTAGTCGTTGCTAATTTTATTTAAACCCCTAAATTTATGAATAACTGCACTTTGGTCATATTTTCAAACTATAAATACCCTCCATTCTTCTTCATTTTCACACAATTCTTCCACAATTCTCTCTTTATCTAAATTTGTTATTCAACTAGTGTACATTACTTCACCTCCACCTTCTCCTCAAGTTCGAAGGTCAACTTCAAGTGCGGTGTGGATGCATTTTAAGCGAGTAAATGAGGAACATGTTAACTGTCAACATTGTGGTGACATATATCTCCACAAGTCCGGAGCGTCGGGTATTAGCCTATTAGGGGGGGTGGGGTGGAGGGGGGGTACCGGTGTGTTGCGTAGGCACTTGTGAAAAGGCACGAAATTGAACTTTGAAGTTTATCTCTTCTTTAAATTTGTCCATCGATGTTAGCCGTTTAATTTGTATGTTTTGAACTTTTGATTTGCAATATTTCGTCGTTCAAGTTTGTATCTTTGAATTTGCAATGTTATCAATTTAAGTTTTAAGTTTTATTTTAAATTATTTATGTAGATGTTGATATGTCTATTTGACTGGACACGAAGTTTAAGAAAGAAGAGAAGACTTTCAAACTTGTGGTGTTCAATGAGTCACATATATTTTGTGTGGCTATAAATTATTGCATAAAGGTAAATTGTTTTCAAATATAGAAAGGGGTCATTCTTTTTATCACGGACTAATAAAGAAATAGGTTCACGTAAATTGAAACGGAGGGAGTATTATATTTGATATAATATACGTATTCACAGTATATATGACATGCTAATGAAATTTTACTTTTATATAAAACTATCACAATCTAATATATACTATATACTGAAAATGTATTAAAGGTATATTTATTGAGAAAACAAGATTGTTTAGCTTTAAAATACAATTTAAAAAAAAAATTAAAGTGCTCCGTAAAAAGAGACTCCTAATTTATTGGGATACAATGTTTTTAAAATACTTATTATTAGTAATAAATGTAGTACTTATCTATCTTTTTATTTATTTATTTATTTATTTATTTGAAGTGGGCTGGGCCGGGCGGGTGCCACGGTAGGCCGTCACCCGGGCTACTGGTGAGCTATTCACCTTGTCCGGCCTAACCCCCTAATAAATCCCACCTAACCCAGTCCCTTACACCTCTTAGTGGGTCAGGGCAGGGCCGGTGGTGGGCCGGGTTTATCGGAACGGATTCGGGCTGGCCCGACCCACTTGACAGACTTATGTTACCCAAACCCATCTCGTGGGAACCTACCGGATATGTTGTTAATGTTGTTGTATTATTATAATAAATAAAATTTAATGATACGTGAAATTGAACAACAGAATAGCCTCACTTCGAAGGTCCAAAATCCAAAATCCAAATACAATGAACGTAATCTTGTCAGGAGTTCCAATCAACATGAGTCCACTAACCAATTAGTGGCTTGTTTCCTCACAATCTTACCAAAGTGCCACGTCAATTTGTGTTGTCCCATAGTAATATTCCCATGCCCAGGTACTTCGTACCTACGTACTCGTATATCGTGCTTGTCCCTCTCAATTTTATTTTAATTTCTACTTTAGGCATTGGTATCTAACTTTTCTTTTTACCATATGTGACAATTGTGTGATGGCGTCTGATTAAGAGTGGAGTGTCAAAAAAAAAAACAAATTAATGTAAAAATTCGTGATTAAAAAATTATAAATATTCGTGTGATAATAATTCATCTTATTAATAATTAATTTAAATATTTAAAATTTAAAATTTTAACATAGAAAGATTTAGTAGGCGCTTGGCCATATAAACTGATTTTTTTTTTGGAATTTTTGAAGTTGAAACTGTGTTTGATTATAATTTGTAGAAAAAATATTTGACTGTTTGATATATACTAAAAGTGAAAGTAGTGAAAAAAAAAAACATGATTTTAATTATTTTCCAAAAATAAACTGAAGAAAAATTTCTGAAAAAAAAGAAGTAAATGATTCTCATGGCCAAAACGGGTCCTTATAGTAAATTGTTTGGGACTAAATTAAGATGGAGGAATTACTTTTATTTCTTAATACGTGGCTAATCATTCTTCTATTTCCTCAGTCCTCACTTTCCGCGCTGACAGTGAACTTTAACTGCACCTAAAACACGCTTTCTTGTCTTTTTTCAGTCAGTGTTACTGCTACTTTTCCCAAAATAAGTTCTTTTTGTGTTTTTATGAAACTTGCAAGTCAATCTCACTAGTTATGGAATTTTTCTTTTTGCTTCTTTGAGAATTCTGATTTCTGAAGAATCTTGAAACCACTTTTTTTGTCTCTCTCTTTACGATGGAGGGTTATGAATTTGTGAAGGATTTAGGTTGTGGTAATTTTGGAGTAGCTAAGCTTGTAAGAGATAATAACACCAAAGAACTCTTTGCTGTCAAGTTCTTTGAAAGAGGCCAAAAGGTTTGATGACATGAGTTTATTAGGGGATGTTCGTTACTTATTTGTTTCTTTGTTTTTGGCTAAAATGTTTGCTTTTGAGGTTTGCAGATTGATGAACATGTACAAAGGGAAATTATGAATCATAGATCATTAAGTCATCCAAATATAATCAGATTCAAAGAGGTATACTCTGCCTCTTAATCTTGGTAATATTTTATTTTTCCTTATCTGTTAAGTAATTATATTCGTCAATTCTTCTGGGAAATCTAGATGTATACTCTATTGCTACGAAAATGGCTCGTTAAGGTACTATAGTTTTTTCTTCCGTAGTTTTAATTTATGTGACATAGTTTGATTCAGTATGACATTTAATTAAAAAGTAGACTTTTGAAATTATGATTTTATACGTGTCATAATATTTGTGTGATTATAAAAGCTTCTCATTAAGGGTAAAATAAGGAGTTCTTGGTTAGATATTTCCAAATATAGAAATGGTCATGCTTTTGTGTGTGCGTGTGTGGGTGTCTTTGCCCCAATTCCTTGTAAATGTCAGTTGTTGCTCTTGTTTTATGAATTCTTTTAGAGGGTAAATAATGAGTACCAGTAAATTAGTTCTGCCTCTGTTTTGAAGGACTCTGCATTTTGCAATTACCAAATGCAACATTTGAATGAATATATTGGTCTGGTTTAAAAGAATTTGAGAGAAATGAAGTAAAACATGTAGTTAAGCAGCTAGTAAACATTTGAATATGTTTATGGTTTTTTGAATGAATGGACTCACCTCTTCCAGGTCTTGCTGACACCTACCCATCTAGCAATAGTAATGGAGTATGCTGCAGGAGGAGAACTCTTTCAGAGGATTTGCAGTGCTGGAAGGTTCAATGAGGATGAGGTAATGAACGATAATTAGAGTGTGATTCTTCCAGTCTAAGACTTGACTAGAGCAAAATTTACAGTTTACAGATTATATTGATTATTAACTTTTGACTAATAACTTCGATGTCCCTTTTGACGTAGAAACTCCATAGAGTACTACGGTCTTCACATAGTTATAGAGGCAGAATATAAATGCTTTTCATAGCACAAATAAAATTGAAGAGTGAAACACGATTATATAAACTTCTAAGTATTGACATATTGGATGTTGAAACCAATAATTGACGTGCCTCGAAAAGTTCTAATGTTTTTAGTTCATTGTTCGCGTGTGTTTATATGTATACGTAGTAATGTACGTACATATACAGTTATACTGCTCAGTGCAGCATGCTTTTTATTCAAACTTCAAAGTCAGCTGTTAATTTATGTTTTTAATTTGCTTATTTATTTTATTTTTTCTCAGGCCAGATTCTTCTTTCAGCAATTGATATCAGGGGTTAGCTACTGCCATTTCATGGTAAAACATTGATATTTATCATGTTATTAACTTTCGTCTAGATTGAGTTTTTCTTGAACCTATTATGTTATTGTTATTTGGCTGCAGCAAATCTGTCATAGAGATCTCAAATTGGAAAATACATTACTGGATGGAAGTACTGCACCGCGTGTAAAAATATGTGATTTTGGTTACTCCAAGGTCAATAATCTTTTGGCATACCTTAATTCTAACTACAAATTCAGATTTTTGTTTTGTTCTTGTGTAACTGACTTCACTTATTTGCAGTCATCTCTCTTTCATTCTCAACCAAAGTCCACTGTAGGGACACCGGCTTATGTTGCACCCGAGATCTTATCAAAGAAAGAATATGACGGGAAGGTAGTTTCATGTTCTCATTTCACTATGTTGATATCATTTAATTGCTTTAGCCTCTTTTTAATTCTTGAGTCCATAGGTTGCAGATGTTTGGTCTTGTGGAGTCACTTTATATGTAATGCTGGTCGGAGCTTATCCATTTGAAGATCCCACTGATCCGAAGAACTTCCTAAAGACCATATCCGTGAGTATATGAAAAGAATTACTCATGAACTAAGTTATCAAAAAGGCTAAAGACAATGGTCCGTTTTGAATGTCGTAAAACCACTTTACTGCAGCATTTTGATTGAGTTAATCCTCCGTAACAGAGAATATTTAGCGTCCAGTACTCAGTTCCGCAAAATGTACAAATTTCCATGGAGTGCCAGCATCTCTTATCCAGGATTTTTGTGGCAGACCCTGAAAAGGTAATAGCAATACTCTTCTGCCGAAAAAAAGACATTATATATCATCATAAATCCTATATGCGAAATATTGTTCGGAACTGTTTTGAGTGACATGATGATGAATCACTTATTACCTCATCATCTCAGTATATCCTATTAATAATCAAAGTTCTTGGAATTTCAAGTTCTCATTTCATTACATTATGCTTGGACATGCCTAGATGTTGTTTCTGTCTGCCCCCTTGAATCAATAAGAAAAGCAGAATTCCGCTTTTCAAAACCTTACCTTAAATGTGTCGAAATTGAAAATTATCTCATTAGTGGCAATGATACTGTTCATGAAATATGCATACAATAGCTGATTTCAATTTATTAAATTCATTAACCATGTCCACTTTTTGTTCAATTTATTGGTAATCAGTATTTGAAGGAAAGATAGTATGAATCCTACTACTAAAAAATTGTAAGTAGCGACGGACAAATTTTGTAGCTAAACAGCGAAACCCGTCACTAGTCTTATTAGCGACAGATTAACGACGAATTATAAAAAAATTCTGTTAGCTTTGAGCAATTTAGCGATGAAGTTCGTAGCTAATTCCAACATCTCTTTCATATTTTCTAGCAAAGTATTATTTATGATTGAAAGTGAAAAGAAATTGAAGAATTTCTTGGGAATCCTACAAGATTTGTTCGTTCTTTTTTCTGTCATCTGGGTTCGAATCCTACTAAGAGGTCCACTAAGAATCAGAAATTCCACTCAGTGTTCCGAATAGTCCAATCTTATCATTGTTTTGCTGCTTCTCTTGCAGAGAATAACTATACCAGAAATTAAGAAGCATCCTTGGTTTTTGAAGAACTTGCCTGTCGAATTCATGGAAGAAGGACGTCACGAGTGCATCGATGTAAATAACCCGAGACAGAGCATGGAAGAAGTATTGGCAGTAATACAGGAGGCAAGAATTGCTTTACAGGTTCCTAAGGTTCTAGGAAATTCATCTGAAGGAAGTATGGAACTTGATGAATTAGATGATGCTGAAGATACTGAAACAAGTGATGATTTTGTTGGTCATATGTGATGTGTGGACAATGTTGTAACTTTACCAAAAGAGATTTGAGTCTATAATGATGTAAATACACTTCAAAGCTGTCAATTCCTCAACCAGTAACTGGACTTTTTCTACGTGGATGTTGTTTTGGAGCCACACGACGCAAGAGAGGTGAATTGGATCGTTACAAATTTTTGCACTCTCTTAAATTTTGCGAAAAGTTTGCTTAGCTTACGGACCAACTAGATGAACCTGGTTCAGTTGGCGTTTCTCCTAGTTTGCTATAAGAAAAGATAATGCGGAATAGAAGTAAAGAACACACGTTTTTTTAAATGAAAAATACTCTAATTCAAAGGTGAAAAAATGAAGATCTATCCGCGTAGGATTTAGCCCGACTCCATTAAAACAAAGAGCCAAAGTTGGATTATAACTTTGTAACCTTAGAGATTAAGAAAGACAACAAATAGAAATTCAGAAAGCAGCAAATGATTGAGAAAGTAGGAAAAGTACATAAAATCCCACCCTCCCAATGCACGTAGTCCCATTTTGTCCATTTCAACCTTTTAACTAATGCGGGTCCTATTTCCAAATTGGAACCCACATCTAAAGCACTAGCATTACTGACAGATTTGTCAAGTACTTTAAAACGAGTATCAGTCATATAAATGAACCTTTGACAGGACATCCCTCTGAAGGTGCTCAATAAATGAGTCCATGTAACTCTAAAAAGTCACCCACTATGATTAAAAAAGTATTTCAAAAGGTTGTAGTATTATAAGCATCCCATGTGTCTTTATGGACCAGTTCAAAGGGAGATTTAGTTTCGATTATTGTGCCAGACAAAGGCAATCTAAATAGTCCTTGCAAGAGAAAAAATGAGCATAGAATATAATTTATTGCTTGAACTAAACCAGTATAGAAAAACATATTGGGAAAAAGGCCGAATATACTCTAGAATTTTGTAAAAATGTTTAGATATATCTCCATTTAAAGTTTAGCTTATCTATACTTTTGCCGTCCAACTTTTGACACATATATACCCCTAAGAACGTTAGTTTGCACTGTTGAAATTTCCATTAAATATTTTTTTGAACACCAAAAATTGCCACATGGCATTAAAATTTAAAAGAATCCTCCCATTTAACTCAACCCCTCTAATAATTTGACCTACAAAATCTCAATACCTTTTTCATTTTTTTTTTCTTAATCTTTCTCCTCCACCCTACCTCCACCTAATCTTGAGCCACCACCAGCAAAGTCACCAGTGCTAGCACGCCCCTTCCATGGGCAAAAACCACCTTCATCTATCAAAAGAGACCATTAATACATCATATTCACTCATCATCAACACCACCAAATTTTCTTTGTAAATAAATGGGTATTCATTAAAGTATCGATTTAACCTTTGGACCTCCACTACTAATAGAAGATTATTCTCTTACTTGTATAGTTGAAAGATTGAAACTTTTCAATATTTTATATCAATTTACATAGAAAAAAGAAGCATTTGGTTCTCAAACCTATAAAATTATAAATAAAAAAGTTAGGACTTCAATACTTCCACTTTCTTGGCCTTTCTCTGCAATTCTTTGCTCTTTGGGATAAGAAGAAACAAATTCGTGATTATCGTAACTGGGAGTATTTTTGTTTAGTATTTAATGGTGTTTTTTTTTTCAATGAAGGTGGTTTTGACCATGGGAGATGGAGATAAATCCATGGAGGTGGGTGTTGGAAGAGGGAAGGTAAATGGATTACTTGGGTTAAAAGGGAAGTGGGTCGGGTTATTTTACTGGTTGGGTTATTGGAGGGGATGGGTTAAATGGGAGGGTTCTTTTAAATGTTAAAAACTAAATTTCAAATGTTAAAAACTAAATTTAAAATTCCAGCAATGCAAACTAACGTTCTTAGGGTTATATATGTGCCAAAACTTGATCGGTAGGGGCACAGATGAGTCAAACTTTAAACGAAAGATATATTTGAACATTTTCGCAAAGTTCAGGGGTATATTTGACCCTTTTCCCAAAAATATTTGATGAACACGACAAGTTAGAATAAACATGCATGAAACCATTTCTTCTTGAATAAAACTAGCTAGTGTTTACTAGCATATTGTCTTAAAGTAAGTAGAAGGATAAATGTGAAACATACTACTAAAATCGGCGAACTCGGTGGTAGAAAAAAATTGATTTTGCTAGGTAATCCTTAAACGAGGAGTCTTAATTGATCCAATACTTAATTTAAAAGAGAAATTATACATCCATGAAAACTTTTAAATTATATAATAGAGTTTAGTCGAGGTGTGCATAAGCTGGGTGGGATATCATATATATAAAAGATTATATGATAGAGCTTAGAACTCATTTGCAGTCCAATAAGCAGGTGAATTCACTATAAAGGGAAAGAAGAATAAATGAGATAGTATGCTTATTATTTGCAAAAGACCTTTTTTGTAGATTAGGAGTTGAGATACCTTAACTCAAGCGCTGTCATTTAACGTCGATCATTTCACCAAAAAGAAAAATTTGTCATATATACAAAACAATATATATACACATACATACACAATAGGCTAATGTTGCTTGAAAAATAGTACTAAGTAAACATCAATTTAAAATAGGAAGTTGTGTCTTACAAACCCACAAACTCAACCCATAAACCCCTATACTAAACGAATTATACTATTTGTAGGTTGATGCTGCTTACATAAAATTTTGCATACGTTACTGAATATAAACTGAACAACTACTGCTACTCAAACTTGGTCCGGCGGGGTATCGTCTTTGGTTTTTGTAACCTTCTTCAGGCTGACCTTATATTCACCATAGAAATAAGAAGCAAAACCCCAAAGGCACATAGCTAAAGCCATCCATTTTTCAGAATTGAAGCTTTCAGGCAAGAACATGACAGCAAATATTTGTTGTACTGGAACTAGAAGTGCATTTACTATCCCTGACAATAGTGCTGTGGAGCAGAAAATCAACCCAAGACTTCCAATCGTCATCATTTGTAGAGCTATTGCTGATAGTGCTAATATAATATAGTACTTGTTTTGCCCTAATCCAAATTCTTCAGCTTCTCTAGAGATGGCCTGCATTTTTTTTAACAAACCAATAATTTGTCAGTTTCAATTTAAGCGTATAAAGTTTAAGAAAATAAGAGAGATTTTTTTAACTTTATGGTCTTATATATATATATATATATATATATATATATATATATATATATATATATATATATATATATAATGTTATATGATCAGTGCCCTTTGAATCTTATGATGCTAAACAAGTCATATAAAATGTTAAATTTAAGAGTTACCAAATATAAAAAGAAATATTTTTTTTAAACAAACAAAAAAGGAAAGTAAGACGCTCAAGTAATATACTCTCTCCGTTTTAATTTATATGAACCCATTTAGCTTGGCACGACATTTAAGAAAGAGAGAAGACTTTTGAAACTTGTGGTTCAAAATAAGCCTTGAAAATTTGTGTGGCTGTAAATCATTTATAAAGTGAATTTATTTCCAAATTAGAAAACAGGTCATTCATTTTGGCACGAACTAAAAAGGAAATAGGTTCAAACAAATTGAAACAGAGGGAATAATACATATGTTTAAAGATATCTCCCTTGATTATCTTTGAAAATAATTGAATAAAATTTCTTTTTCACTCTCTAAAAAATAAAAATAAAAAAATTAAAGTTCATGTCATTGTCACTCTATTTTTTCCCTTGCTCTACATATTTAATCTCCATTCTCCACTTGTGGCACTCTTTCTACGTTATTATTGACCCTGCTTGATTATCTTTGAAAATAATTAAATAGAAGTTTTTTTTTTTTTTTTGGTTCACTCTTATAAAGAGAAAGTTCATGCATGTCATTGTAACTCTTCTTTTTTTCCTTTTATATTACAACACACTTCCATTATTTATTGCACCTTTTCTGCTTTAATTTCGGATATATGTTCCAAAAAGTTTGAAACAATTTCATTGATAATACTTACTATTATTTTATATACTCGTCACTCAACGTTTAAGAATTTAAATTCATTTAACTATTCAAATTTAAATTATACTATGATGTTTTCTTTATCAAAATAACTAATTTCTCATATACGATAAAGGGTTTAACTTTTGTACATGATTAGCGTAACACAATTTTTATACTATCGGATCAACTAAAAGATAACTACATGTAATTTCACATAATAAGTGTAATTAGATAGTTACCAGGAAAATAAGGCAGACAACATGTTATAACAAATTAAAATTACACTGATGATGGTAAAAATTATATATACTTTTAGTTTATATATACTCTATCTATTTCAATCTATGTGTCTTACTTTCGGATTTAGCTTGTTTTACGAAGCATCTCACGTTATGTATTTAGTAAGTAGTAACTCTTTAAATCCAATATGATATCCTACATGTCATGTTTAAAACCACAAGATTCAAAGAAAATTTTGAAAACATTATACACATCTTTAGCTGAACACCATATACACCATTCAAAATTCTCTATTTTCTCAATCAAACTGAGATACCTAAAATGAAACACGTGGAGTAAGTTAAATCCTAAAACGGAACGGATGTATATGTTATTATGACTATATGCATGCCTAATGCAATTTTAGAAATAATTCTTTTTTCGTTGTGTGGCACATCTTACCTGAAAATCTTTGTTGATAATCATGGCAACAACACAAAACAAAGTGGAGAACATGGATATAAGAAATTGCATTTGCATGACAAGATCAGACGTTACAACAACTCCAGCTTTAAGATGACTATACTCCACTCCTGCATTTAAAAAACCATGCAGAGCAGCACCACCAAGTGTCATCACAAACCCTAAAGTATATTTTCGATTCGATTCTCCTATCGGACGATCTCCATTCATGTGTAACCCTAATATAACGGACCCAAACATCATCAACACCACCGCGTTAATGGAATAATCCGTGAACTTATGCTTCACGATAAAATACGCAAAAATCGCGGTGAATGCTAGGGAAGTTGAAGCCAAGAGTGAAGAAATTGAAACGGGAAGATAAGACATGCCAAAAGTGTAGAGGTAGCTACAAACACCAAGGAGGAGGCCTAAAATAGCACTAGCTATTGCTAATTTAGGTGTGACAAAAACTCTACTATTGATATTTTTTCTTTTTGCATAAGAAATTGAAATTGGCAAAATCAAGATTGGAAACCCTGCTGTTAGCAAAAAAGATTGCAGCCATTTCCTTTTTCCACCATGCAAGAAGTAAGTTCTAACAAGCAATACACCTGATATTTGGCCAACTGAAATGAGGATGCAGTTTATGAGAACAAGAAGTGACTTAACTGACATGAAATTCTTGAGTTTTTTAGGCTTATAGTTGGCTCCTTGCTCTCTTTGTATGTCCATTTTTTTTGTGGTGTGTTTGAGAGTATTATGGTGATCAAGATATTTATTTCTAGTTAGAGTGCAAGAAATGGGACTGCTCATTTGCTGAAATAATTGGACGGATAAGACAAAAAATAAAGCTAATTTAACTTTATACATAGATAGATCGTGTAAAATAATTGGCACACTATCAGTTTACCTAAAAAGTACTCTCTCCGTTAAATTTTTCTTTTCACGTTTCGTTTTTCGAAAGTCAATATATGAACTTTGACCAATATCTTAGTAAGTATTTTTTCATCATATTAATATGAGAAGGATTGCAACTTATAGTATTTCTATTTAAAATTTAAAATATTAAATTAATTTATTTCAATTTAGCTCCGAAGATTAATCAAGTCGACTCTCGCGAAGCTAAACATGACAAGTAAAAGTGAATGAAGGAAGTACTTACATAAGTAACTTCTTTCCATAACAAGTAGAACTACTTATCTGAAAAATAGGGCAAGCAACATGATGCAATAGGTTTGAAAATATATGAACCTTGGGTTTAACTTGTTACACCACATAGTTTCGTATGTTGAAATTTATAAGTAGTGATGGTCGTTTTAAGTACGGTTACTGAAGTTACCTTCAAGGATATATGAAATTATATGCGCCAACCTTATGGTTAAGAGGGTTTAAGTTCATATAATAAGCTATGGGAGACTCCGGAACCAAGCAAATCGAAGAAAATAAATTTGTCAAAATTTTGAAAAAAGTTGACAGAATTTTGGACAGAACTTTAGGTCAAATTTGGAGGGGTATATCACCTAGTACATTAGGAGTTTTAAGGTGTTTCAAAAGCTTAAAATGAAGTTCGTCGAGTCTTGTTTCCAACGCAACGAACCGCTCGTTGATACGACATCGGAGTAGAGAATTATGGACGTTACAAGTTAGGTTGACAGAGCAAAAACGCGCGCTACAGTAACTGCTACAGTACCGAGCTTTCGTAAGAACCTTATAAGAGGGGTTTTACCCCTCATTTTCATCCAAATACCTCTCAAAATCTCCTAAACTCTCTAGAATAATCCCCCAACTTTCGTCCATAGAATTTTAGTGCAAATTAAGTGAAATCTCCAGATTTAAGTCCGAACAGCGTATAGTTGTGATTATAAAATCGTATAGCGACGAGTTTTGGCTCAAGTTCAAGGGGGAAAATGAAGATATCACAATATTAATGGGATTAAGGTATGAATCTCTCCTTATTAATGCTAGTTTCAGTTTATTTACGGATATAAAGTTGTTAAATAGACGTATAACGAGTTGGTTAGTTGTGGAACTTGGAAAACATCGTGTGGGATGTTTTATGGAATATATTGGTATTGATAACATTGTGGTTGATGTTGGTATTGTTGTTATTGTTGTTGGTTGCTGGATTATGATTTCAGGCTAGGCATATAAACAGGGGAGATGTTGCTCGAATTTCGACAGATCCTAAAGGCATTTTATTTAAATGCTTGAGACAAGTGGGTGAGAACGCGCCTAATGATAGTATGAATGGTTTATGTGTAGATTTGCGGGCTTGGAAGAATAAACGTTAAGTGACCAAGGAAACCAAAAGGTATGTTAAGCCTAAACCTTTTCTTTCTAAAGACATGATTCTTTTGTTATAAACCTTTGTGCCACATCCATAATATTCTTGCTTCCTCAAATGCTAGAAGTCTATGAATCTCATGATCCTTACGATACTATTGAGCTTATTCATGATCTTTGAGACTATTCTTTGTGATTGATCTCACCTCATAATACTTGTTCTTTTAAGGTGAGATATAGCGATAATGATTCTATTTCTAATGCTATCTAAGTTCATGGTTCTCGATACTCTCATGACATTATCGATTTCATATTATGATGGTTGATCCTTCAAGGAATGATATAGAGATAATGATAATGCTAATTATGATGTACATTGTTTATGTTTATATACATATGTATGTATGCATTGCACTCCCACTGATCAGTTGGGTATAACACTGAGTCCCAAAAGGCCGGGTACAGATGACACTGAGTCCCGAAAGAGCCGGGTACGGATAACACCGAGTCTCAAAAAGTCCGGGCACGGATAACACTGAGTCCTGAAAGGGCCGGGTACGGATGACACCGAGTCCCGACAGGGTCGGGTACGGATATGACATAAGTATGTATAGTAAATGTATGTGAATGCAAAGGTGTGTATATTGTGTATGGATGTGTATGAAATGTTTTTTCTATAGACAAGTTAATTTACGTGACAGAAATCTCAGGAAGTGTACGAGGTATAATTGCTCACTTTATCTTATGTTATCTTCATTCTTATATCATGCTACTATTCATGCCTTACATACTCAGTACATTGTTCGTACTGACGTCCCTTCTTGTTGACGTTGCGTTCATGCCCGCAGGTGCAACTAGACGAGACAAGGATCTTCCACCGTATGCTGCCTTCAGGTACCAATTACGTTTGGTGCCTCCACTTTTTCCTGGAGCATTGCCGAGCCTAAGTCTATATATATATATATATATATATATATATATATGTGTGTGTGAATTGCGTTAAGGGTATGTCAGGGGCCCTGTCCCGACTTGTATATTTCAGTCATGTTCATAGAGGCTTTGCAGACAGTTCATGTGTATAGCTTAGCTATGTTGTGTCGGTAGTTATGTTGGCATCGTAGCCCATTGCACATATATTTATGCATGATATTATGTTCATATTTATCCTTTAGCCGTAGTTTTTACCATTCGAGACAAGAAGGATGCAAGTTATAAGGTGGTTTGTTCGGTTCCCATAGGGTGTTGTGTCGGTAGTTATGTTGGCATCGTAGCCCATTGCACATATATTTATGCATGATATTATGTTCATATTTATCCCTTAGTCGTAGTTTGTACCATTCGAGACAAGAAGGATGCAAGTTATAAGGTGGTTCGCTCGGTTCCCGTTGGGTGCCGGGTGCCAATCACGCCTTACCAAGGATGGGGTGTGACAAATTGGTATCAGAGCAGTTCTGTCCTAGGATTGTCTGCAAGCCGTATCTAGCAGAGCCTTGTTTATGGTGTGCAGTGCACCACACTTATAAACAGGAGGCTGCAAGGCATTTAGGAATGATTGACCTTATTTTCTCATCTTAGATCGTGTGATAGAGGCATGTTATCAGGATTCCCTTTTTCTTAATTATGCGTTATGATTTCAGCAATGCCTATGAAGAGAAAAGCCACAACCGTCCAGCAGGGCAAGTCAGTAGTAGAAAGGAGAATGAAACGAGATCCGCCTGCAGCTATAGAGAAGGGTGAGTCTCAGAATGAGGTTCCGTCTCGGACCTCTTACGCTCCACCCATTTCAGAGGGGCATAAAAAAGCCTCAGCTCCAACTCCAGCTCCAGCACTCCCAGTTCCTCCACCAGATGCTTCGGGCCAGCAGATGAGAGAGGCCATTCAGTTGTTAACTCAGATAGTTGCCGCTCAGGCCCATCGGCAGGGTGCGGGCCAAGCCAACAGAGCGATCAGTGCAAGAGCCCGTGATTTTACTAGTTTAGACCCTCAAAAGTTCTTTAGATCGAAACCGGATGAGGACCCGCAGATCTTTATAGATGAAATGTCGAGAACGTTATGACTAATGCATGCTTCTGTTACTGAGTCAGTAGAATTGGCTTCTTATAGATTACGAGATATTGTGGTCCATTGGTATACGATCTGGATGTCCTCTAGAGGAATTAATGCACCTCCCCCAGTATGGCAAGAGTTTGTAGACACTTTAGTCCGACATTATTTGCCGCCAGATGTTCGGCAGGCCAGAGCCGATCAGTTTTTTAATCTCAGACAAGGGAATATGAGTGCTCACGAATATAGTCTCCGCTTTAATTTTCTGGCGAGGTATGCTCCAACTATGGTAGCAGATATGGGAGACCGCGTACATTGATTTGTAAGTGGTTTAGGGCCACATTTGCTTAAGGAATGTTTGACGGCCTTACTTCAGGAGGGGATGGACATTTCTCGTATTCAGGCCCATGCTCAGAATTTGGAAGAGCAACGACAGCCGCAAGAGGGTGAGCGCGATTATGATAGAGATGACAGTAAGAGGGCTTGGTCTTCAGGAGCTATTAGTGAGTTTAGAGGAGGACAGGAGCCGCAGTATTCCAGGCAGCTAGGCCAGTAAGCAGCTAGTGCGCCTTCCCGATTTGTAAGTAAGAGATTTGATCGCCGTATTTATTCCGAACCGGGCCAGAGTTCTAAATTCTCAGGTATACAGTATAAGGATGACTCGGGCCAGGTAAGGCCACCTGCACCACAGTGTACTTAGTGCGGCAGATTACATTGGGGACCATGCTGATTAAGTTTAGATATTTGTTATGGTTGCGGCCGGTCAGACCATATTATGTGTGAGTGCCCGTCCCGAGGTAGTAGGAATACTGCCCGGCCTACAGGATCAGTAATAGGTTAGTCATTATCGGTACACCCTCCGGGACAGGGGTCACAGGTACCAGCAGGTCGTGGTAGAAGTAGAGGAAGAGTGTCTAGTTTAAGCGGCCCTCAGAACCGTGATTATACATTAGCTGAGCAATAGGATCATGAGACTTTCCCTAATGTTGTCACAGGTATATCATCAATGTCTTCCCATATATATATGTAGTGATCGATTCGGATTATATATATATATATATATATATATATATATATATATATATATATTCCTTATATTTTCGATTGTACTGGGGTAAAATGAAGCCTACGTTAAAGGTAGGTATTGATAGCACAAGATAATGGGCTTGGACTAGAGATAAAGCTATAAGGAAAGCAGGACGAATATACGAGGAATAGACATACATGAGCATACGAGCAAGCTATGGTATTAAGAAGGGAAGTAAGAAATGAATGACAAGATGAACTTCATAGGTATTTCATGATGAAGACAAGGATTGACTAGTTAAGGTAGTGGAGGAATTATGACACTCGACAATGGGGCAATCAAAAAGTAATAGAGAGCTAGGAAGCAAGATGAGCTAAGGAAATGCAAGGAGAAGTTATGAATGTAGACGGAGATCAAATCGCAAGAAAAAGATTCATGGGTATGAATAGAGGAGACAAATATTTAAGGAATCAAGAGACCTGCTTGATTAATGAATCAAAACAACAGATAAGTGCACTAGACTATGGGAAAAGACTTATCAGGAGAGAGTCGGGTGAAGGTTAAGAGTAAAAGGAGAACTCAAAGGAAATGATTAAAGATATTGCGTTTGATGGGAACAAGCTGATGACTAAGAAAAAGGCTGGGAATATTTGTGAAGCGTAAGAGGGATACACAGAGATCGAAGAGAACAAGAATTTTTGAATGATAAGAAGAAGGATAAGCAGCGCAATTCACATAAGTGCAGTTTTTAATTAAGCAGGTAAAACTGCAAGTGAGTAAAGTAAATACCAGTAAATGCAGGTAAGAATATCGACATTCCCTCTGAACGAACTCTACTTCAACATTTGAGGACGAATGTTTTTGAAGGGGGGAGAATGTTACACCCCGTAGTTTCGTACGTTGAAATTTATAAGTAGTGATGGTTGTTTTAAGTATGATTACTGGAGTTACCTTCAAGGATATATGATATTATAGGCGCAAACCTTATGGTTACGATGATTTAAGTTCATATAATAAGTTATGGGAGACTCCGGGACCAAGCAAATCGAAGAAAATAAATTTGTCGAAAATTTGGAAAAAGTTGATAGAATTTTGGATAGAACTTTGGGTCAAATTTGGAGGGGTATATCTCCTAGTACATTAGGAGTTTTAAGGTGTTTCAAAAGCCTAAAATGAAGTTCGTCGAGTCTTGTTTCCAACACAACGAACCTCTTGTTGATACAACATCGGAGTAGAGAATTATGGACATTACAAGTTAGGTTGACAGAGCAAAAACGCGCGCTACAGTAACTGCTACAGTACCGAACTTTCTTAAGAAAATTATAAGAGGGGTTTTACCCCTCATTTTTCATCCAAATACCTCTCAAAATCTCCAAAACTCTCGAGAATAATCCCCCAACTTTAGTCCATAGAAATTTAGTGCAAATTAAGTGAAATCTCCGGATTTAAGTCCGAACAACGTATAGTTGTGATTATAAAATCGTATAGCGACGAGTTTTGGCTCAAGTTCAAGGGGGAAAATGAAGATATCGCAATATTAATGGGATTAAGGTATGAATCTCTTCTTATTAATGCTAGTTTCAGTTTATTTACGGATATAAAGTTGTTAAATAGACGTATAACGAGTTAGTTAGTTGTGGAACTTGGAAATCATCGTGTGGGATGTTTTATGGAATATATTGGTATTGATAACATTGTGGTTGATGTTGGTACTGTTGTTATTGTTATTGATTGCTGGATTATGATTTCAGGCTAGGCATATAAACAGGGGAGATGCTGCTCGAATTTCGACAGATCCTAAAAGCATTTTATTTAAATGCTTGAGACAAGTGGGTGAGAACGCGCCTAATTATAGTATGAATGGTTTATGTGTATATTTGCGGGCTTGGAAGAATAAGCGTTAAGTAACCAAGGAAACCAAAAGGTATGTTAAGGCTAAACCCTTTCTTTCTAAAGGCATGATTCTTTTGTTATAAACCTTTGTGCCACATCCATAATATTCTTGCTTCCACAAATGCTAGAAGTCTATGAATCTCATGATCCTTACGATATTATTGAGCTTATTCATGATCTTTGAGACTATTCTTTGTGATTGATCTCACCTCATAATATTTGTTCTTACGAGGTGAGATATAGCCGATAACGATTCTATTTCTAATGCTATCTAAGTTCATGGTTCTTAATACTCTCATGCCATTATAGATTTCATCTTACGATGGTTGATCCTTTAAGGAATGATATAGAGATAATGATAATGCTAATTATGATGTTGATTTCATTTATGTATCTTTTTTATG
This sequence comes from Lycium barbarum, assembly GCF_019175385.1. Classification (NCBI taxonomy): domain Eukaryota; kingdom Viridiplantae; phylum Streptophyta; class Magnoliopsida; order Solanales; family Solanaceae; genus Lycium; species Lycium barbarum. Next base: position 118,011,816 of record NC_083343.1, on the reverse strand, counting down.
TTTATATACGTATGTATGTATGTATGCATTGCACTCCCACTAATCAGTTGGGTATAACACCGAGTCCCAAAAGGGCCGGGTACAGATGACACCGAGTCCCGAAAGGTCCGGGTACGGATAACACCGAGTCTCGAAAAGGCCGAGCATGGATAACACTGAGTCCCGAAAGGGCCGGGTACGGATGACACCGAGTCCCGACAGGGCCGGGTACGGATATGACAGAAGTATGTATAGTAAATGTATGTGAATGCAAAGGTGTGTATATTGTGTATGGATGTGTATGAAATGTTTTTCCTATAGACAAGTTAATTTACGTGACAGAAATCTCAGGAAGTGTACGAGGTATAATTGCTCACTTTATCTTATGTTATCTTCATTCTTATATCATGCTACTATTCATGCCTTACATACTCAGTACATTGTTTGTACTGACGTCCCTTCTTGTGGACGTTGCGTTCATGCGGTAGGTGCAAATAGACGAGACGAGGATCTTCCACCGTAAGCTGCCTTCAGGTACCAGTTACGTTTGGTTGCTCCACTTTTTCCTGAAGCATTGCCGAGCCTAAGTATGTGTATGTATGTATATATATATATATATATATATATATATATATATATATATATATATATATAATTGTGTTAAGGGTATGTCGGGGGCCCTATCCCGAGTTGTATATTTCAATCATGTTCATAGAGGCTTTGCAGACAGTTCTTGTGTATAGCTTAGTTATGTTGTGTGGGTAGTTGTGTTGGCATCGTATCCCATTGCACATATATTTATGCATGATATTATATTCATATTTAGCCCTTAGCCGTATTTTTTTTTACCATTCGAGACAAGAAGGATGCAAGTTACAAGTTGGTTCACTCGGTTCCGGTAGGGTGCCGGGTGACAGTCACGCCTTACCAAGGGTGGGGTGTGACATAACTAAACCGCAATAAAGCTAGCTTATGAGGTCATTACTTAGTTAATACCATGTAAGAGATCTTCCCGTTCCTTCACAACTGATATGAGACGGACCCAATATTCCCGCTTGCCTGCTCAAGCCCGCCAATTAATGCGTGAACAATTTAATATGGGGCATAATATTGGGTAAATTAAAAATTGTAATGGATTTGATTTTATATATCATAAGAAATAAATCTTGAGTCTAACAAAATTCACTAAAGCTAATTCATATTTCATAGGATAAGATTGCCTAAAATCATATAAAAAGAACTCTTCATCCTTCCGCAACTAATTAATGTTGGACAAACTTGACAAGATTAAATTGTACTAATAATATAAAAATTGTTTGCTTCAAGTGAGTGTATGTATAAGTTAACTTCACGAGGATATCTAAATATAAATAAGATTCGGACGTCTAAAAAGAAAAACCGTTGTTGCACAACCCACTGATGTAAATAAAGGAAGAAAAGTAGAATATCCTAGTAATGAGGCACTAGACCGTCATTTCATTGCGTGACTAATCATCTTTATAAAAGTTATTCAAACTATACTAATGCATTCATTCATTTAAGAAAGCATTGTTACGTAATCCTTGAATTTCATGAAAGCAAAAAGTTTTTAAAGTAGTATGTACTTTTTATCAAAAGTGAAGCCAATAGTGCTTATTGCTATTGTTAAGATTTTGAATTATCCTATTTGTTTTTGTAATCTTTATTCGAGAAAATTGTCAATTATGAAAACCGTGGATAACCACTAATCTGCTTCTCGTATATTCTGTACAAAAAACAAAAATTACACTACTATAAATCAATCCTCATTGCATGCGATTCAAAGAAGTGCTAATTCTTAGCTAATTAAGTGTACACTAGCCTCAACATCTCATTCCTATAGGTTTATTCCATATGATATTAGTACTTCTAGACAGGGGCGGATCTACAGTAGCGGATGTGGGTTCCCGGGAATCCATATCCCTCACCGTAGATCCTGTTTTTATACTGAAAGTAAATGAATAGTATAAATATTTTCAGATGCACACTCATAACCAAATGAGCGGCTGGTCCGATGGTGTGGAAGGAGCCCCTGGATTGGACATTGTCCAGCTGACGCGGGATGCTGGACTCTATATTTATTTTTAATTCCATTTGCTCGCAGAAGGTAGAAAACTACTACTGTACTATGTTTTTCTCTCTTTTTCTTTAAAAAAATATAACAGCTAATAAAATATTACTTTTACCCAAAATTTAAATCAAATTTGAAACCAAAAAATAGTGAGAAACAAGAAAAACTTAGGTCTAAAATAGTGAGAAACAAGAAAAACTTAGGTCTAAAATATTATTGGAACCCACAAGCACTACAAGAAAGTATAGAAATCGCAACAAAAAAAAGTATATTTGGCAACAACTTAGTTTTATTGTTGGCAAATGATATTTTTGTTGCCAAAGAATTTAATTTTGTTGTCATAGTATTGATTATTGTTGTAAAAAGTACTTTTGGCAAAAAAAAAAAAGTTGTTGTACGTTGTTGCAATAACAGTCGTTGGGAAAAGTTCATGCAACAAAAGGTAGAAAACTACTACTGTACTACGTACGTTTTTTTCTCTCTTTTTCTTAAAAAAAATATAACAACTAATAAAATATTACTTTTACCCAACTTTTAAATCAAATTTGAAACCAAAAAATAGTGAGAAACAAGAAAAACTTAGGTCTAAAAAATTATTGGAACCCATTTAAATTCTTGGATCCGCCTCTGCTTCTAGACTCTAGAATGTGGTCTAAAATATGATATAACATTGGTATGACTATAAAATATCACAATTAATTATATCCTGCAAGTTTGGAAAAGGGAAGTATATTCTTCCATTTCAATATATGTGACATAGTTTGAATTGATACGGAATTTCAGATGGAGAACATTTTTTAAACTCATGGTCTAAAACATGACATAACATTTATGTGTCTATAAGAGTTTGAAACTTGTGGCCTAAAATATGCCATAATATTTATGTGATTATAAAATTTCTCATTAAGGATAAAATGGAGAATGTAAAGTTAATTATTTCAAATTTTAAACAGGATGTAAAGTTAATGGAAGGAGTATTATATTATGAATTCAATATTGTTTGGTATAATTCGCAGTCCTAATATGGAGTTAAGTAATTTACATTGACGGTGTAATTTTGTGCATTCAGAGTATATTGATAATCTCGAAAAGATATTTGGTAAACTGTTACAATTAATTAAACTACACAAATTTTGTATATAACGATATATACACCTAAAATTTTAGCTTTAGCACATGAAAGAATATGACGGGGGCTTAAACATGACAACTAATGCACACTAACAGGCTAACAGCTAATTAGGCCGGCCTAGACACTACAAAAAAAAAAAAAAAAAAAAGGTAATTTATGAAGGTTAAAAGTTATAATTTGCTAAGGTTTAAACCTCCGCTATTTGCTAGTGAAAGTTAAAGCCTTCACGAATTGTAATTTTCTATCTCCGCAAATTATTCATTTTTTTTGTAGTGCTCTATTTATTTTATTTATTAAAAAAAGCAGCTCTCTATTCAGTGTAAGTGTATTTGGCTCTTAATAGTGTGTTAGGTTATGTTTAAGCCTTGCCATATTCTTTCATATGCTAGCGGTAAACTTTTTAGGGTTTAATACTATTTTTAGTCCCTCACCTATCAACAGATTTTTATTTTAGTTCTTGTAATATTTGAGAAACACATTTAATTTTCAGTAGAAATATGTTATATCTTGGATCATTTTTAGAATTGTATTACTGTTAAATGTGAAGTAACAATACAAGTGTAACATAGCACATGGTTAATCAAGTGGTTGAAGGTAATCATCATTAATTTGTCAATATTCACAAGCAAAAGATTAAAAGTGCACATTTTAACTAATATGAAGGTCAAATATGCTTAATCAAATATTACAAGGACTTAAATTAGAATTTATTAGTAACTGAAGAACCCACAATGATACTAACCCTAGAAGTTCACTAGCAAATCTATATATAATATAAAGCTAGACATAGACAAGGTGATGTGACATCTCTCTATGGCCTAGAATGCTATTTATCTTTTTTCTCTTTTTTTTTGGATTTTCTTTCATTTTAAAATCAAATGCTACTACTAAATAATTCAAAAGTCACTCTCTTGATTCTCTTAATTACACCTCTTAATTATTTTAATATACCTTTTCCTCCACCTCTCTATCCGTTTGTTTTCTTTAGCTCTCTCTAATAAAGTCATTGTAACTGTTTCCTATATAAATTGTTAATCAATAGAGCATAAGAATTCTTCTACTATTTAAGTCGGAAAGAAGAGTTGCATTTTGTTCATCCAGTTAAATGTCTTGCATATGATAGAGTGATATTGTGTTTTTTAATTCTGCCAACGAATTGAGGGAGTAATATTATTTTTGCCGGATTATTTGTTTCCCTACATTGTTGTTTTGTTTCTAATATAATTAGATTGATTTGTTTTATCACAGATCTTTTTGTTTAATTTTTGTGTTATTGCAAATTTTTGATTGTTGCATTTTTTTCCTTTCCTTACTCTAGCAGAAGTCTAAGAACTATGATTCAATTAAATATGCTTCGATTTTCTTCTACCATTTATCGACATTACTATATTCTATCTTGAGAAAATTAATAATATGATCAATTATATCCTTTACATATTAATGTCGTAGTTGTTCCGCGCGAAGTGTCCACTACTTCACTAGTGAAAGAATACGACGGGCTTAAACATGAAGAAGTACTATTCAGTTGAAAACTTTTACTCATATATACGTCATATATAACTTAGTAGTTAGATATACGAGGATGCTCATATTAAAAAAATATGGTACTTTGGTGAAGAGAGAAAAGAATAGATCTCACTTGTCCATTTTAATATTGAAATTTCTATTTTTCTGCGATTTAGGCATAGTTTTGTCATTTCCTGATTTCCTTTTCGTGGAAAAGGATCTCATAATGGAGCAATCAATTTCAATTACTATTAATTACTATAATTACGTTACACTGTCCATTGTTTCACTTAATAAAGGTGAATAGGTGACACATAGCAAGGGCCTATGCCTTGTTGGGAGAATAATACATTGCCGGATTATTTGTTTCCCTGCATTGTTGTTTTGTTTCTAATATAATTAGATTGATTTATTTTATCACAGATCTTTTTGTTTAATTTTTGTGTTATTGTAAATTTTTGATTGTTGCATTTTTTTCCTTTCCTTACTCTAGCAGAAGTCTAAGAACTATGATTCAATTAAATATGCTTCGATTTTCTTCTACCATTTATCGACATTACTATATTCTATCTTGAGAAAATTAATAATATGATCAATTATATCCTTTACATATTAATGTCGTAGTTGTTCCGCGCGAAGTGTGGACTACTTCACTAGTGAAAGAATACGACGGGCTTAAACATGAAGAAGTACTATTCAGTTGAAAACTTTTACTCATATATACGTCATATATAACTTAGTAGTTAGATATACGAGGATGCTCATATTAAAAAAATATGGTACTTTGGTGAAGAGAGAAAAGAATAGATCTCACTTGTCCATTTTAATATTGAAATTTCTATTTTTCTGCGATTTAGGCATAGTTTTGTCATTTCCTGATTTCCTTTTCGTGGAAAAGGATCTCATAATGGAGCAATCAATTTCAATTACTATTAATTACTATAATTACGTTACACTGTCCATTGTTTCACTTAATAAAGGTGAATAGGTGACACATAGCAAGGGCCTATGCCTTGTTGGGAGAATAATACATTTATATTTGAACAGCGGCGGATCCAAGATTTAAGGGTCATGGGTTCAACTAAAAGATAACTGCAAATTGAAATGGTGAGCACCAAGTTCGAACCCAGGTCCCTCCGTGCAAGCCTTTAGCTTCCACCTAGAAACCAAAGCACCCAACTATCTTATTGGATTTTAAGGTGTTTTTTAAACATTTATATCCAAATTTCATATATTTCTTATATAACTATACTTAATCTATGTCGGGTTTAACGGGTGCTGGACCACCACAAAATTGCGTGTGTGTCCACCCCTGTATTTGAAGTTCACCACGGACAGTTATTTTGTTATCACTCTTGAAAATCACGAAGATAATTTTCACAGTAATGGAGTAAGTGAAGAGTTGACGTTATACATATTGGAAACATTCTCGATATAGCAAGCTCAGTCCTGCTCATAGATATACTTGATGGAGCACTAGAATCAGCAGCGAGGGTTTGAAAAATAAAAATTTAGTATCTAGGATTTAAACTTAGAACCTCAGAGTACATTTTGAACTTCTTAACCACTGAGCCAATCTATAGTCTTATATTCAGAAAATTCAAAATTTATATATGTACATAAAAACTATAAAAATTACAAAATTTATATATGTACATAAAAATTAAAAAACTTACCTTATATATATACTGTACGTAACACCTGAGCCCCCTCCTAGGCCTGTCCCGACTAGAATTGTAAGTTAAAAAATTCATCCGCAAAATCTTAATTCCTAAATTGCATTGTAATGACTTTAATTTACTATTACCGCGTGTAAGGTTCAACGATTTTACTCTTTATCCTGAATTAAATTCAGTTGGTTTAATAAGAAAAAAAAAAAGTTTTGATTTTACTCTTACAAGGGTGAACTTTAAAACTATACAGTCTATACTATTATAGTGTGTCTTTTGACGTGACAAAAATAATTTTCTAACCTGTTATATTAATGGGTACGGTTAAGTAATCATAAAGAAATTAACTCATGAAAATGTACAATGCTGCCAATTTTCCAACTTGAATTCACTATTGCTCGTTTGTTCATTATGAAAGTATATCATCTGAACGGTCCAAATCGACATTAATTATTGAAGGGTAGAGGTAGTGAAGGGACATATTTTGTATATATAAGGTAATTTTGATATATTAATCCGCCTCGAGCCCTCGCCTCTTAAAAGACTGTTTAAGCCTACCCTCATGTTCCTCTTCGAAATACTAATCTTCCACATGGTTTACGATATTTCACTCCTCCTATATTGGAGTTACTACTAGAAATAGAGGTTTTTTCTATCGACATTCAGTGAAAAATTTGTGTTATAAATACATGATTTTCTCATCTCATTCCCACCGAACTAACTCACTGGAAAAACGCATACTGGAAAATAGGTTCCCATTGAAATGCTGGGAAACTTCTTAATTTTTCCATGTGAAAATAATATTATTTAGGTTTTTCCCACCGAGGGAAATAGTTAACATTTTTCAGTGGGAAAATAGAGATTTTTTAGTAGTGTGTGTTTTGTAATGATTCTTTAAATCTATTTATTAATAATTCAAAAATTTACACTTTGTCCAGTTAACCCTTACTTATATACTCTTTTCATTAAGGGTGTGTTTGGTTGGAGGGAGATAGGTTTCAGAAAATATTTTTTAATTTTTTCATATTTGGTTGGTCAAAATGTTATGCAAAACTTTTTAAACTAAGTTCCTCTAAAATGAGGAAAATGACTTTCCTAATGAAAGTAGGGAAACGAGGTTCCATGACTAACATTCCAAGTTCAGTATCTCCTCCCGAACCGTCCAACGCAGCCCAAGTCCCACTCCTTTACCATCCCCCCCCCAATAAACACCCACTTCCCACCCCATAGTATTTTGCTAGATTACATATAAATTTTGTTGGGATGATATTATTTTGTGTACTTACCAAACACTAAAAAGAAGTATGAACCCCACTTATTTTCCAAGAAAATATTTTCTAAGAAACCAATTTTCCTTCGTACTCAAAGCACCCTTAATTTATTTAACGAGATCCACTTCTACAAGCTATTTTAGAATTGAAAAACCTAAATCTATTGGTTTGAAATCCTCCAGGCTCTTCAAAGACTTGGTCTAGCCCCGCTCTTCTTCTAATCATGTTGATAAATGGCCATTAGAAAAATATCTTAGGAATGGTTTTGCTCAATATTTTTAGGGATATTATATGTAATGTATCAATCTTGTATAAAGTGTATAATAGTGTATAAAAGGTGTTTATACACAAATATGTTGAAAAACGGGTTTTTATAAACAAAATATGAGCTACGTGGAGTAAATATTTTCAAAAATAGATATAGAGCGTAATTTCCTCATTTTTTTTAATCCATATAATTCAGCAAGTAAACGGTATGCTTCCCTTACACGAGCAACATAAATTTCATATAGATTTCTGTCATTTCGTCTCGTGGGAAAAGGATCCAACTGAGTACCCAACTTCAGTGTTATTAATTAGTATAATAATAATTGTGTTACACCCATTTCAATTAATAAACGTGACATAGCAATGGGCTACGCCTATTGGGAATAAATTGGGATTTTCACGCGAGGTGATGAATGCACTCCTAGTTACAATTAGTATAGGTACTTTTCTAATTACCTAACACAGCAAAATTTTTGTAGACAGTACTAGCAATTTAGGAAAATAGGGGTCTCTTGATTTTAGGATCTTGTTTTGGATTTTTTTCTACTACCTAATCCAATCATCTCTATTCTCCTTTTATCACTAGAAGACTAAATTACATCCGCGAATTACAACTTTCAACCTTCGCAAATTATTCATTTTTTATAGTTTCTTCTTCGGTTTTATTTTCTATAGAAGTGATTTTTGTATAGTTATGGTGGAATAAGGCGGTGTTTATTGTGTTTTATGGTGTTGCGATGGTGCTTTTTCTAGTGGTGGGTTGAAGCTAGGAATGGGGTGGATATATATTGTATCCCACTGTATGTATAATGTATGTTTGATGTATTTTTGGTGTATGTCAGGTGTATGTTACTGTATATTCTGTGTATCATTTGTACATACAATAACAAATAAAATACATACAGCAACCTACATTATATGTTTTGTATATGATATGTATATGTTTTGCATGTCGTAGACGAGGATAAATACTGGTTGATGCTTCTAGTAACATAGTAATAGCTGAGCTAAAATAAAACAAAGTATGAATAAGTCGGTTTTAAGGATCAACTATGGGAGAAAATACTTTTTACCTTTTAAAAAAAAAAAAAAGGTTCAAACTAGCAACTGATATTTTTTGGCGGAGCAACATCGGTCGACTGCTGGAATCCGTGCAATGGCGGCTAGGATTTGTGTAAACGAGAAAATAGGAAGAAAGAGAAGGTAGAAAAAGAGAGACAAGAAATAAAGATCTCCAAAATCCCTACTTCTGTGAAACTTATTTGAGTTCATAGATGAAAAAAGTATTCCTATGTGTTGAAAATGAAAAACATTACTTAATTATGGTAATTAAGGTCCTATGTTAGCATATTTAGGATGTGATGAAAATGGACTCCTAGTTACAACTTACAACTAGTATAGATTTTTTAACTTAAGTACCTAACATAGCAGGACTTTATAAAATATAGCAATTTAAAAAAAAAATAGGGGTCCCTTAATTTTAGGTTCTTATTTTGAGCTCTTTCTATCACCTAACCCAATTATATTTGAAGTTCACCATCGAAAGAGTTGTTTTGTGATAATTTCAGGAAAATCACGAAGACAAAGTACTTGCTAAGCTTTTGGGAGGCAAAAAACGTTTATTCTTTTCAGAAAACACTCATTTTTGACAAGTAAGGCGTTTGACTAAAATTTTAAGAGAAAATAAGTGTTTTTAGGGAGTGAAAAAAACCTATTTTTCAGAAGCTTAGGAAATTAGTTTTTCTCCAAAAACACTTTTTAAAAAAAAAAAAAAAAATTTAGAGAAAATACACTTAGAAATACTTTTTAAAAGTTTGGTCAAACACTAATTGCAGCTCAAAAGTATTTTTTAAATTAATTGGCAAAACACAAACTGCTTCTCACCAATTTTATTTTTTTTTTGGAAAAGTACTTTTGAAAAAAATAATTTTCAAAATAAGCTGATTTTAAAAAATTTGGCCAAACAATCTATAAGGGGAGAGTTCCTGTTGGTATATTGATAACATTGTCGGTATAATAAGCTCAAATCTGATCGTAGATGCACTTGACAGAACACTAGAACTATAAGTTGAAATACTCATATGCAAACTCTTAATTTCTAAGTTCATTGTGATGATTTTGCTATTATTGTGATAAAGTTAAGTGATTCTAGATTTAGGTACTTTAATGAGATACAAGATAATTTTAACGTTACTTTTACAAGAGTAAATTTAATGACTATATAATGTGAATTTTTATGTGACACAAAATAGTAATGTGAATTTTTATGTGACAGAAAATAATTTTGTAACATAACTGTTATAATAGATAGGATTCAATAATCATGCATGAAATTAACTCATAAAAAATATAGTAATATGTTGTAGGATTCAATAATCATGCATGAAATTAACTCATAAAAATATAATATGTTGTAAAATTGAAAACATATTACAACATTATGTATGGAAGAGAGCATGTATAATGTTAATTTCATCTTTCTATGTTTTAATACTTTAAAACAAGTGAAAAATTGCAAACAAAATTTTGTCCAACTAACAAAGATTTATTTTAAGTTATAAAAATAGTGCATGACATTTTAATGAAATGACAAACATTTGCTAAAAGAAGCATATAATCTAACGAATCCAGTGATTGATAAACACAATAGTTCAACTCATTAATTATAATTATAATATTGTTATAAAATAATAAAGCAAGCAAGAAGAATATTATAGGGAAAGAGAGAAGAGAGGAGATATTTTTATTCTCTTGTTAGAGATTGATTTACAATGAAGGAGAACCTCTATATTTATAGGGGAAAAGTGACTTGATCCAAAAGTCATTAATCCTAATATTTCTCTTAAAGATAGACATCCATAATAATAAATAATATTTATAACACTCCCCTTTGGATGTCTATTTGATAGATAATATGCCTCGTTAAAACCTTACTAGAAAAAACCCAGTGGAAAAAATTCTGGTGAAGGAAAAAGAGTACACATTTCCAATAATACACCATTTAGTTGCCTCATTAAAAACCTTACAAGGAAAAACCCAGAGAGGCAAAAACCTTGAAAGGGAAAAAGAGTACAGCGCGTATTAACTTCCCCTGATGAGAACTTCAATTCAAAAACTTGAATCTTCACATCTCAATCTTGTGCACCATCTTTTCGAAAGTTGCAGTTGGTAGAGACTTGGTGAATAAATCAGTCATATTATCACTCGAGCAAATCTCTTGCATGTTGATATCACCATTCTTCTAGAGCGCATGTGTGAAGAACAACTTTGGTGAAACATGCCTTGTGCTTTTATGAATCCTCTCTTTAGTTAGGCTATATATGTTGCTGCATTTTCAGTCTTTGGATAGAGTTGCATTGGTATATAATATTATTAAAATCACTCCAACTGCATTCCTGGCTTGCTTTATAAACAAATGTTATTTTTATATGACTTAACTGTCATGTAGAACAACATCATACGACTATAATCCCTCATTGTCATAGCAAAATATATAAATGCATCAATTACATAAAGATATGGCACTCAGGACCAAAAAATTCTGCAAGTTTCTCATTTCAACTTCTTTCAGGAGATAATATACTGCTTTTGAGAACTCTTCAAGACTTTCAATAATATTCAGGTAATCAACTTGCACCAACAATATGACAGATTTTGAATTTCACAAAGACGTGAGGATAAATAGAGTCATTTGTGCCCTTAGTCAGTAAATATTCACTAAGGTGATAAAATCGCGTTCACCTTGCTAAACTTAATTCATATAAGAATTATGAATAAATTTCTTCAGCTTGTATATGCTTCAGGCATTTAAAATTCTTCAGGAATTTTCATATAATTTTGTCAAGTAATTCATATAAGCTGTGACAACATCTATTTCTATTTAAATATGTGACATCTTCTGGTGACTAGACAGCAGGTCCAATAATTTTTACGCTTACCAAGATGCGTCATTTCACTTGATAATAATTTCTACGTTAGCATGCTTTAATAGACGTAGAATTTAGATCTTCACTATCTTTTACAATATTGCGCTATATTGTACTAACGATATCGTCCATGATAGATCATTTGTATCGGTTCGCAATGTGACATAACTTATTGAGATCTCATCATTTTCATTATTTTTAGGTACCTAAACCTCTCATGAGGTTTCATGAAGTGTTATGTTGTAGGCTTTTCAAGAGCACATTGCATCCTTATAATGATAATTAATTATTTGCTCCTCTTTCTTTTCAATGATTATTGCGTTTGGAACCGATTAGTCTACCACGCTTCATGCATGCTTTAGGCTCTGTCCTTCAGGGACATGAATTTGATAGGAGCATTTTGCAACTGAAATTAGAAAGTAATTTTGGGTCAGCAAATGCTTCTACCATTTGAGTTTAATTATTTTTTGAATGAGGATCATACTAATGATAATTCATAACATATTCCTCAGCTGCTTATTCTCTCCCCCTGATGTTATAAAAACTAACATATATCCCATCTTTTTTGGGGGAATCCAACTTTTGCATCATGGTATATCAATTAATCATATACCACACATAAAAATTTATTAGATGAAATATCTAATTCCTAACCCTGAACCAATTGTGAGGGGAGAATCTATCATAATTTATTTGTCTTAAGCATACAAGTGATGTTGTATACAACATATCATATCTCGGACTAGCACATGAAGCTTTATTCTCATAAACAATGGTTTAGCTATTTAGTAGAGGCATTTAATGTCAAACCAACTTGGATATAAACCAGTGTTATCAAGATGGATTGTCTTGATTACATAATCTGAAAATTGTGCTCTTAACTCAATTATTTTGAGCAAGTAATGTTGTAAATGTCAAACTGCAGGTTGACAATAAACTCACATGTGACCATCTCATTGATGCATCCATTTAAGGTACCACATAACAGGTGAATGGGCCCATATTCACCTTTTGTATTTTTTCAGAATTTAGAAAATTCAATCTCAACATTAGCCAGTATAATAAACTGATCATGAGAACAAGCAACACAAATAAATTCTTGAAGAATCTTTTATTTCTTCAATATATGTCGAATATTTAATCTGCACATCATATTTGAATCCGGATGGCCAAAATGCTCATGCCAATTGATAAAATTATCTATACTAGTAAATTTCAGGTTTTCCATGCCATGTGTTATTTGCTTTAGTAAACTTCTGATTTACTATGACATATTGTTTCGCCACTACTAGTGCCATGATCTTCTAGATAAAAAATTAGCTTTTCGAGAGCCCTTAATTGATTTTATACTATCAAATATTACCGTGACATCACTGGTGTCATGAAAAAGAAAAAGTTGTAATCAAATGAATACTATAAAGACATTCTTAAATTCATAAATGACAAAATGTAAACATTAACTTATAAGGTCTTTGATACTTGTATCACCAACTTCTATGATAAATATCTCCTCCAAGGAGAATACTCATTAACATCCGAATATTTTGTATCAAAGCGGCAATCACATAATTATTTTTTTTTTTCAGGAAATTTTTGTATGAATTGTTATTTCCTTTGGGAAAATCAGCAAGTAAACATAATATATTAATGTGGTTGTAGTAAAATGTATTCCACAAAATTTTTGTCCTTTTGCCTTAAAATGATACATAACAAAAGTATCCAAGATGATTTGACGTACGACAGGTATCCTTCGTTATTTTATCTCTTCAGGAGGTGTGTTGTGATATTTCTTCATTCACTTCGGGAAATGGAACTTGGTCTTTTAGATTAGCTTTATACACAATTTTCAACAGCTCAGTATTTCTCTCAGCCACAAGAAAACACCGCTTCAATATATTTCTCAAACCTTTTCTACTTGTCAAAAGTCATACCAATACTGCTAGACCACCAAAATACATATAGAACCATTCCTTACTAGTAAGTTACGTAATACCAAGGCATGTTAGTAATTTTCTAATGAAGTTGCTGACAACTTTAAAATCTCAAGTTAACTAATTATATCCGCCAACAAACTACTGACAACGTACTTCCCCTAAACATGCATATAATACCAAATTAATGATCAACAGGAATCAGTTCACATAATATGATTCCTACAAAATCAAACTAGCAAAGAGAAGGGACAAAAACATATTCTCGCTTAATATAGTGAAAGAAGGCTATTTATGAGTTCCAGTGCAAACAAAAATAAGGCTAATTAGATGCCTTTTCCTTTTAACAAATATAGATATTATATCAATCTCAAAAAATTACACATAAAACCCACAGCCAGTTCCAAATATAGTACTATAAATTTGACGTTTGAAACCAAAGGATTTTGAGAATTGTCAATTGATATTTTGATATTGTATTGAAACGTTTGGACACTTTCAACAGTGATATATTTCAATGGCACATACTTTGTCCTACGACTTCCATATTTTGATATTAGGTCCAGTACGTCTAAATTCAACCAAGATTAGTACATGAAAATTCGTTTCCAAAATAAAGATAGGTACAAATATAGGATAATATGTATCAGCTTTATCTCCAGAGTCTTACTACTTTGGAAGTAAGTTTCAGATTTACTACTTCAGGAGTAAATTTCAAATTACTACATCGAGAGAATTTTTTTCTCAATTATTCTACCTCTTCAGGAGTTGAATCGTGATATCTTCATAACCAGTGGACGTCTGTATTTATTAGCTTTACTAACATTCACTTCAGGGAATGGATCTATATTTATAACATTTATCAAAAGTTCTCATTCTTCGAAAATGGAACGTAACGATCGAAACATGTCTTAAGCATATCAAATTGTAATTTCATAGAACCTCTTTCGTCATGTTGCTACCTCAGGAGCAAATCGAGGCATACATATAATATAGAGAATTTTCTCTAATATATCTTCTCAAGTGTGACCACTATATGTCTATATAAATATTACCACTTATCGTGATCATAAACATAAATAAATCTGTTATGATTAACTAAGAACACATAGTCACTCTAGTGGTCAAATATCGTTTTATGCAAAATCTACTGAACTTTGAGAGCTTCTTTCATTTAAAATACACTATAATATACATATAGTAAAACGATACAAAGTAAATAGATTGATTATGAAGCCAACACCTGCAATGTTTGCCACATAATACAACTTAACCAAAACTACAAACCTCATGAAGAAGTGTAAACATACCTCTGTAATAATAAATTAATAGGATTTGTTTGATAGAAGATCCTAGCCCAGAACGAACTTAGCATCACTTAATTCCTCATCACTTAAAAAAACGTCAACAAAAGAAAGTCTCTTTTCGATACCCGCTAAAACGGTAAATTGGAAGACGAAATATTGTGATAATAATCCTACGTGTCACATCAGTACTTGAAGAACAATGCTTGACAATAAAATTTTGGATATATCACACAAGATCACTGAGTCATAAATATGCTTATAGCGATACCTACCTGCATTATAATCCAATCGCCATGATCCATCGCAAACAGGCATAAGGATGACAAACTGAATAGTTGATTCATGCACAATATGCTCACCCAATACATCATGGTGGAGATCGAAAATCATTAGAGACGGCAAAAATCGACGGACTCCGACGGTTTTTTTTTTTTTTTTTTTTTTTTAAAATAAAACAATGAATGCAGCTACTAGGAATCGAACCTAGGTATGTCCCGTGGCATTATAGGGCTCCACCATTAGACCACTCATATTCTTTGATCAAATACTTACATCGATTTAATTTATAATATTTTTTTGCTCAAAAACCGACGAACTCCGTCGGGTTTTTATTTAAAAAAAAAAAAAAAACCGACGGAGTTTGTCGGTTTATTTTAAAAAATAATATAAAAAGTAACTATATTCTTCGCACATTATTTCGCAAAAAAAAAAACCGACGTAGTCCGTCGATTTTCTTTAAAAAAAAAAGATTTAAAAAAGTTGTCGAAAAACCGACAGAAATCGGAATCCATTGATTTTTGTCCATTGGTTTTTGCCGTTTTTTTAGTAGTGACGCTAGTTCACACAGGAGAAGGGATTTGAAAATTTAAAGCTATTTTAAAGGAATGAGATACAAATTGTAGCCTTAAAACATGTGGATGGGCCATCCAGTGCCAATTTTCTAAAGTGAAACTTACATAAATAGCTACCTTTTATTGGTTTCTAACTAGATATTACTATAAAATGCAAAATTATTAAGCGTAGCTACTTTTCTTTAAAAATGCGTGTATTTTTATTTTTTTTAAATATAGAGAAATATAATGAACAGTAAACACGCTCCAGTGAAATCAAGAGCTATTTATGGAACAGATTTTTGAAATACCGTGAAATACATGAAAATATGGAAATACAAAATCAGATTGAGTAAAAATAGGCTATATTTTTTTTAACAGATTCTTATTTTTCTTTTTAAATGGTAAGTTAAATTAAATCAATCATATTTCACGCATTCCATAACAGCTCACGAATTTCGCTCAACTTTTATCACAATAAAAACTTTTTGAATTCAAAAACCACTAAAGATTTGAAAACTTCCAAATATAGAAAAATATACGCTGGAATATAATGAAATATGGTTGATTGTTTAAGGAATATAAAGTTGTAGTATGCATATATACAATGGAATACAATGAAATATATCAGAAGCTATTTCATAAATTAGAAATACAAAATGCAGAAATACATGGAAATACATGGAAATACAAAAAATCATGAAAACAAAATGGAGTAAAAATAGGCTCTACAAAAAAAAAACATTTAAATACAGCGAAATAATACACTGAAATATACTGAAAAATTAGATATATTGTTTGTTGATACACAGAAATACACTGAAATATACAGAAACATTTTATCAAACACTTGGTGGGCATGAAGCTCCACAACTCTCATCAATGGTGTTTCTACAACAATAACCTATTCTCTTGCTCCTAGATGATGCGACAATATCATATTGCTATAATCAATACTATTCTTCATCACTCATAAGATTAAAAACACCACATGATTAGCAAACCTAAGAAGGATTTTCCTCTTATTTCGGCCTATCCATGGAGATTTAGCAAACGAATTGTTATGGCTAAGCTTCGGCCATTGGATGGAGATCCTCCATTGCTTTTCTTATTGCCACTGGTGGATTTTTGTTTGGAGTATTAATATCCGCCATTAAAATGGAGAGTTAGAGCTTGTTCAAGATACTCTAACAATGCGTGAATATATATATATATATATATATATATATATATAAATGAATGAAAAGTGAAGGTAAAAACGATGAAATTTATGAACAATTGAAGAGAAATACAACAAATAACATAACGAAAATTAGTTACCTGTAGAAGAAGAAAAAGAAATCATGCTAATTATGATGAAGAATAATGGGAGTAAAATATGGTTGTGAATTGAAGATGTGAGAGAAAAATATTTGGAAAAAAAAAAAAGATTGTGAGTAAGTGGGAGAGAAGGTACCTTATTTTTAGAAAAATACATTGCAGATAAAAAAAACAAGTTATAGATGTTAATTTGATAATTAATTAAGCTGCCAAAATTAATTTAAAAAAAGGTAGCTATTATTAATAAATAAGTCTTAGAGGTAGTTATGGGCTGTAAATTTTTCATTACCTAGGCCCAATATACACTAATACAAGAGAATTTGGGTAATTTGTCTCGCATTATAATATCCCACAAGTTATGCTCGACAGTCGGCATCATTAAAGAATTTATTCCTCGCTAGACATAAATTAGACTGTGAGGGGGAAAAAATTAAGGATCAGCCCATTGGAAGGGAAATATTAAAGACCAACCTATTGAAGGACAAACCGTGCAATTTCTTCAGAGAATTTAGTACCTGTGGCCAGTTGAAACATGAAGTAATTGCACGGTTCATCCTTCAAATGGACTGGTCTTTAATTTTTGTCCTTTAAATGGGCTGGTGTTTAAATCTTATCCTTCAAAATCAAATTTATGCCCAGAGGATATAAGTTCTTTAAAGAAGCTGACATAATTTATAATATTATAATGTGTAATTTATGTTCCTTTAGGCATAAGTTTGATTTTAAAGGGCAAAAATAAAGACCAGCCATCAAGGACAAAATTTAACGACCAACAAAAAAAAAAGGGACAAAAGTGCAAATGACCTTTGAAACATTTAATGTCATAAAAAAGCTCAAGTTTAGAAAAGGAAAATTTGCAACCAATAACTAACTCTAAGACTTATTTATTAATAATAGCTATCTTTTTTCAAAATTAATTTTGACAGCTTAATTATTTATCAAATTACCATCTATAACTTGTTTTTCTAACTGCAGTGTATTTTCTTAAAAATAAGGTACCTCTCTCTTACTTACCCACAATCTTTTTTTTTTTCCAAATATTTTTCTCTCACATCTTCAATTCACAATCATATTTTACTCCCATTATTCTTCACCATAATTAGCATAATTTCTTTTTCTTCTTCTACAGGTAACTAATTTTCGTTATGTTATTTGTTGTATTTCTCTTCAATTGTTCATAAATTTCATCGTCTTTACCTTCACTTTTCATTCATTTATATATATATATATATATATATATATATATATATATATATATATATATATATATATATATATATATATATATATATATATATATATATATATATATATTCAATCATTGTTAGAGTATCTTCAACAAGCTCTAACTCTCCATTTTAATGGTGGATATTAATACTCCAAGCAAAAATACACCAGTGGCAACAAGAAAAGCAGTGGAGGATCTCCATCCAATTGCCGAAGCTTAGCCATAACAATTCGTTTGCTAAATCTCCATGGATAGGCCGAAATAAGAGGAAAATCCTTCTTAGGTTTGCTAATCATGTGGTGTTTTTTGTCTTATGAGTGATGAATAATAGTATTGATTATAGCAATATGATATTGTAGCATCATCTAGGAGCAAGAGAATAGGTTGTTATTGTAGAAACACCATTGATGAGAGTTGTGGAGCTTAATGCATACCAAATGTTTGATAAAATGTTTCAGTATATTTCAGTATATTTCAGTGTATTTCTGTGTATCAACAAACAGTATATCTAATTTTTCAGTATATTTCAGTGTATTATTCCGGTGTATTTAAATGTATTTTTTTTTGTGTACAGCCTATTTTTTACTTCACTTTGTTTTCACGATTTTTGTATTTCGCTGTATTTCTGCATTTTTGTATTTCGCTGTATTCCATTGTATATACGCATACTACTACTTTATATTCCTTAAACAATCAATCATGTATCATTGTATTCCAGCGTATATTTTTCTATATTTGGAAGTTTTCAAATCTTTAGTGGTTTTTTAATTCAAAAAGTTTTGATTGTGATAAAAGTTGAGCGAGATTCGTGAGCTGTTATGGAATGCATGAAAATATGATTGATTTAATTTAACTTACCATTTAAAAAGAAAAAGAAGAATCTGTTAAAAAAATATAGCCTATTTTTACTCAACCTGATTTTGTATTTCCATGTATTTTCGTGTATTTCACTGTATTTCAAAAAAATTGTTTCATAAATCTTACCATTTTGTATTGTATTACATTTTATATATGATGATAAAATTATAATACACAATTAATTTATAACGATGGCTTGGTTCTTATTATATTCCCAATAGTTTATCCTCTAATTAATTTGTTTCTTTCTTATATGATAAACTTACAGAAATAACTACCTTATTATAGGTTTTTACCATTAGTAGTTACCCCTTTTCAATAGTATGATATGTAGCTACCATTTCATTAGTTTTTGTATTTGGACGCGTGTATTTGAAGGTCTTCAAATACTAACTAATCTGTAAACAAGAACTAGATCCCTTAAATTCAGGCATTAACGGTGGAGTTTATTAATAGATATGCAAAAACTTGCAAACGTATGCATCACTGGTTCAAATACACAAATACATAGAAACATTCATAAACGAATTTAAATGATTGTGTATTTTATTCGCAGTTGATTATTATTTCAAATACACAAAAACATACAACAAAATATGTCACTGTTTCAAATACACTAATACATAAAACATTCATATACAAAATTGAATGTATTTGTATTCGATAAACTGTTAATCACTGGTTCAAATACATAAAAACATACAAACATATGTATCACTGGTTCAAATACACAAATTACATACATATTAATTAATGAAAACAAAAATAATTAAGGGTTTAAGGTTTAGCGGAAAAGAAGAAGTTAACAATGATAGTCGTTGTTGAGAAGAAGTTAGGGTTTAGAATATAGTGGAAGAAGGAAATGGAACATGGTTGAAGAAGGAAAGGGAAGAGAGAAAGAGAATCATGGTTGAAGAAGGAAAGGAAAAGCTAAAATTATGGAACCAATTTTAATAATAGTCAATGCTTATTATTAAGGGATTTGTTTAACTGATAGAGCTATGGATGGTAAATTAGAAAACTAAATATAAATAACTAAAAGGATAGTTATTATAAATATAGGCCTTATAAGAAGTTACATACCTTAAAAGGTCCAACTTACTCCCCATAGCAACCTTTTCTAATTTACCATCTGTAGCTAATATTCAACTGTATTTGATGTATCTCAGTAGTTTTTTTTTTTAATGTATTTCAATGATTTTTGTTTTTTTAATGTATTTTAGTGATTTTTTTTTACTTTGATGTATTTCAGTGATTTCTTTTTCCTTTAATGTATTTCAATGTCTTTTTTTATTTTATGTATTTCAGTAATTTTTTTAAAAATGTATTTTAGTAAAAAAAAAATTTTGCTTTGATGTATTTTAGTGGTTATTTTTTTATTTTTTATGTATCTCTTTGATGTATTTCAAAATAGAGTGTATACATTCAAAATGCATTTGAAGCCAAATACATTCAAATTTTTGTATATTTGAAAACATTGTTCATATATTCATTGTATTTTAATGGATTCAACAAAATTTCAAATACATTGTGTACATTCGAATTACATATGAAGCCAAATACATTCAAATTTTCGTGTATTTGAAAATACTGTCTTTGAGTGGATTTCAACAAATACATTCATATACAAGACAAAAACATTCAAATACATTAAAAAAACAGTGTGTTTGGCTTTTAACAAATACACTCAAAAATACAAAAATACACTCAAATCCGTAGATCTGAGCCAGCTAGATCTCACAAACACACTTTTTACTGGCCATATCTGAAACACGGCGGTGACACCACTGTCACAGTCGTTGTCACCACAGATCTGAGCCGCTGCAATACGTCGCCATCACCAACAACCACCCGTCACCGTCGCCGTCACCAACAATATCCGTATCTCCGGCGATGAACACGATGGTGAAGCAGATCTGTATGAATACCACCTTGATGTATTTAAAAATTAAATAACAATATCCAAATAAAATACCCACAAAATTTTTACGTCTTAATCTTAAAAATAAATGGGTGTTAATACTTAATAAAATTTTCTTCTTAATTGTACTTGCACAACATGAGTCTACAAATTGCTTAAAAGAAAAGATTTAAAAAGAAAGGGGAACGAAATTAAGGACAACGAAGAGAGCACTGGTGTGAGTAGGCATAATGCCCATCTACAGCTAAAATCCAACCAGCACACCAACAAAACTCGCATTAATGAACCCGTTCCTTTTATACCTTCATGTTGGTTTTCAAACAGAAAGAAAACGTTTGAATATATCTGTATGAAAACCTTTAGATCTGTGTTTCACGCCTGGTGAAGCGGTTGTCTTCGGTGGTGGGGGTAGCGGCTGCGCAGGCCGTCGTGGTGGTGGTTATGGCGGCGCAAATGAGAGAAGGAAAGAGAGAGTTTTTTAGGGTTTTGAGAAATGAAAAATCTGAAATGGGTAGTGAGTGGAATAGAGAAAAATATATGTATTTGAGTATGTATTTTTGATATAGCTACCAATTGTAATTTAGAAAAGTTAATTAGCTACTAAATGTAATTAAACAAAATGATAGTTAATAATAATAATTAGGTCTTAAAAGAAGCTACAATGAGTAAAAATTCCTTATTGTAAACGGCGATTTGGCATGGCATGACAACGGGGGCCAGTAATTGACATAAAAAAACCTACATTTTTTTAAAATTGGGATCTCATAACCAAATATGCATTTCCCTTAAAATGTTTGGCGCTTATCCAGCCAATTCGTTCACTAAAAAAATAGGATCTATCACTGATTTTCTCTCTCCTCCTTTAATGCTTTTATCCTTAAATAAGCCACATTACACGCTAATCTCTCCATATACTTTAAGTAGTATATCAAAAAATCTATATAGATATTTATTTTCCCCCCTTAATACCAATATTCTCCAAAATTACCGAAAAAATTTGATATAGCTTTTGAACGGTTTGATGAGTTAAGAGTATTTTAATTTGTCATATTGTGAAGTACCATGTATATATCTATATATATATATATATATATATATATATATATATTAAAGTACCATGTATACATTATGATAAATATTATGAAGTACTATGTATACAATTAGATATATATTGTGAAGTATCATGTATACATTTTGATGTAATATATTTTAAAATAAATTACCATGTATATATATATATATATATATATATATATATATATATATATATATATATATATATATATATATATATATATATATATATATATATTGTGATGTTTCATGTATACATTCTGATATATATAATGAAGTGTATACATTCTGATATGTATTTTGTGAATTTATGAAAAATAAACAATGTATTACATATACATTAGTCTGTATACATTTTGTATTATTATACATTAGTTTGTATACATTTTGGCGGCAAATTCAATTAATCGAAATTTAGAAGCATAAATTTCACCTCTACCATCAATAGGTTATTAATATACATTCTGATATATATATATTAAAGTACCATGTATAAATTCAGATATATATATATTTTAAAATACCATGTATGCATTTCGAAATTAGTCCGTATAAATATATTTTAAAGTACCATGTATACATTCTGATAAATATATTTTAAAGTACCACGTATACATTCCGAAATTAGTCTGTATAAATATATTTTAAAGTACCATGTATCAGTGTGTGTGTGTGTGTGTATATTAAAATACCATGTATGTATTCTAAAATAAGGGAAACAAAATAATTGAATCCCTCTCACGTGAAAGAAGAAAAAAAATTAGGGTATTTTAAACTAATACTTACTCCAAATAAAAAAGGACATCATGAATAATTGGATCGCTAATTTTAGGGATTTCCTGAAGAAGAAAGAAAGATTAAATCCCCAATTTGAAGGATACAATAACGTGATAAAAGAAAGATATTCTCCCTATTTTTGCTCAAGCGAAATATATAGATGAAAATTTTGACTACATAGTGCTTAAAATTTGCTATCACTTTTGGGTTAAAAGAATGCCAATTCTATGTAAGACTTGCACCTGTGTGTCAATTTTCCATTGTAAACTTCGTGCTTTTTTTTCCCTTTTTTTTGCGCGGATTGTCCTTCATTTGGCGTGGTCTTTAATTTTTGCCCTTCAAATTGGTGGTATTTAAGTTTTGCCTTTCGCCTAAAACTCCGAGGTTGTGAGTTCGAACCCCAGTTCAGTAAAAAAAAAATCACAAGACAGAATTTCGCGAGGCAGAATTTGCAAGCATAATTTTGCAAATCTGTCCATGCAAATTCTGCCTGAAGGGCAAAATTTTGAAGACCACTTTGAGGGATAAAAATTAAAGACCACCCCCAGCGAAGGGCAATCCTGCATATTGCCCCTTTTTTTTTGCGCGGATTGGCCTTCATTTGGGGTGGTCTTTAATTTTTGTCTTTCGCCTAATACCCTGAGGTTCTGAGTTCGAACCCCAGCTCAATGAAAAAAGAAAGAATTTTCGCAAGGCAGATGTTTGGATTTGCAAGGCAAAGTTTTGCCTCAAAACTATTCCATAAGGCATAATTTTGCAAAACTCTACCTTATTTTGCCTTCAAAATGTAGAGTTTGCATTGGCTGAATTTTGTGTACAAAATTAGCATGATAAGTAATGATGTTAAATCAAGGGCATGAAATAGAGAAGATGCATGTGTGTACCTGGAAGACAGACTAAAATTTTCCGCAAACTATGCCTTATCAGGTAGAGTTTGGTAAGGCATAGTTTGCCTCCAAAACTCTACTTTAAGGCATAGTTTGCAGGCAAATTTTGCCCATCAGCATAATTTGCGTGCAAACTATGCTAGCGAATTTTTTTAAAATTTTCGCCTGAGTAGGGCTTCGAACCTGGAACCTTAAGATTTTAAGCGAAAGGCAAAAGTTAAATATTTTCATTTTGATGGGCAAAAATTAAAGACTACACCAAACTAAGGGCATTACTGCGCATTGCCCGACTTCGTCTTCTATCTTAGCTTCTGGGCTTTTCGTTATTTGGATGATTTTGATAAATAGTCGGTTTTACATTGACAATCAACAACTATTTGAAAACGAATTAAAAATGGGGAAACTTAGGCATATATACCTTCATTCAAACTTAATTACCGGCAGTAGCCTAAATATACAAAGTGTATACCCCGAATATGTATAGCATATGTATATTTAAATATAAATATACAAAACATATATATTTGCTGGCTATTTTGTAAACTAGATCATCAAGGGTATTGGACTATAATTTTCTCTTTAAAATATGCCACTTTTTAAGGGAAAATGACTTAATAATACTACTTAAAACTCTATATTAGGATACTTTTCCTTATTTACAAAACATAACAACTTAATTACAAAACATATCAGATTTGGAAAAATTAAAAGCCAGCCTTTCCTTCCCTTTTCCCCCATTCTTTGTTTCATCCAAAACATAACCACCCCACCCTTCCTTTCTCCTTTTCCCCATTCTTTGTTTCCTCCGAGAAATCCACCGCCTCACCCTTCTCTTCCCCTTCTTCCCTACTCTGACATCTTCTTTGGTGAGTTCAGGCCAAGTTTTGGTGGCAGATTTAAACAAACACGATTTGAAAAAACGTAGATCTACAAAAAAATACCGAGAGAATGAAGTCATTCTTCAAAGTTAGCAACAATATACCAAATCATACATAGGCAATGCGGATCCTCAAAAGACCCAAAACAACTTCAAACATCGCAAAAGCAATCAAACTATTAGAAAATCCAACTATCAGATCTAGAAATTTCACGAATATGAAACTTTCTGTTATCTAAAATTCGACTATCACACTATGCGGATTCAAAAAGAAGAAAAATTAGGAAAATAAGCGAACTGATTGTGGATCTGATGAAATTTGGCTTCTCTTGAAATTTCAAAGTGAGATTCAAAATTGTATTAAAGTTGTATGATAATTATATGCTAAGTTTGTATGGAATTTAATTTATAAGTGTTATATGTTGTTTTAGTTGTATTAAATTTGTATGGATATTGTATGAAAATTATGACCGAAATTCTAAGCCTTAGTTATACACATTTCATACCGATTTTATACAATTTTCATACACGACAAATGTGAGCGAAATTCTAAGCCCTAAGTGACATATGCATATTTCATAAATAAATTATTGAGCAATATTTTCTAAGTCTTGAGTGAGATATACACGTTTCATACTCAAAATTTTTAGCGAATTTTTCAAGCTTTGAGCGAATTTTTTTATAAGAAATCTATTGTTATGTTTGTAAACTAAAAAGTATCGTCATATTTCGTAAATGTGCCCTATTTTTATATATATATATATATGCCATTCTCTCACTTTTTAATGGGGATTTGTCATGATGGGCTAAGTGTTAGGACTTTATTGGCATATATTAGCCAAACTTTAACATGTTGGCACAAAATGGCTGCTAATTGTACCGCATGACCCATAAATAAGCCCCCACATATTTTTTCCCATTTTCTCTGCCACATTTTCGTCCTCTTTCTTTTTCATCCCCCTAAATTCTCTCCAATGTTTCTCTCTCTTATTTCTTCCACCTCATCTGTATATCTCATCCATTTTTCACTCTCTTTCCTTCCATCTTCTTAAATTTTTTCCGATCAAAATCGAAAATCTATCATGATATATTATGAAGTACCATGTATACATTATGAGAATTTGATAGAGAAGAAGAGTACCATGTATGCATTCTAGTATATATTGTGGTGTGCCATGTATACATTCTGATATGTATATTGTGAAGTACCATGTATACATACTGATATATATTATGAAGTATCATGTATACATTCTAACATATATTGTGGAGTAACATGTATAGATTCTGATAGATAATGTGAAGTACCATGTATTCATTCTGGGAATTCGACGGAGAAAAAAAGTACCATGTATACATTCTTGGAATTGTGAAGCACCATGTATAAATTCTGAGAACTGGATATAGACAAACTTTCGGATATACATATTGTGAAGACATCTTCAGTCCCGTAGACAAGTGATAAGAATGTATACAATGTAGCACATACGACATAGAGTAAGCCAAAATATTCTTGATTAAAAAAAAATTAATATACCAGAATTACTTTATAAATATTTAATGTATATTTCTATATACCTTATATATTTTTTTGCTATACTTAAAAAACTATACTGGGAATATTTGCCAAATAAAACGGATAAATAAACACAAATGTATATACACACATCAAATGTATATACACACACACATACAGACACAAAAATAATTATTATACTATTAAATAATATATATTTATTAAGTATAAAAAAGGATACAAATATGATACCAAACTATGCATTAATTATGAATTATAATCTTTTAAGTTTTAAAGAAAAACTCAATCTTTTTCTTGATGTATTTTGGCAATAGTATAAATTTTATATTAGATATAATATATGGAAGATGAAGAAAGTCTTTAGCGTTATAGGAGCTAATTCGGAAAGTAGGAAGAAAGCATTTCGAAATATTATTTGAATGGATTCTAGTCCAAGTAGACACTCTTGATAGAAGGATTCTATTAATGCAAATAATGTTACTATTAATTAGGGGGGAAATATTCTACTGATTTTAGAGAAAAAAATATTTTGCTTAGCATGATTTTAGGGGTTGAATACAAATTTGGCTACATAGTGCCATTATTTTTAGGACTGTTTTACTAAAAACATTTTGGATAAAAAAGATGCCAATTTTATGTAGGACTTGTACCATTGTGTCAATTATCAATACTATTTAGGCAATAGTATATTTTTACATAATGTAATAATCTGTATTACGAAGCAGTAGCTTAGCAAAATTTCAAAAAACCAGTAACTTTACAAAATCATAAAGTATAAACCAATGTAAAGCAGAATCTGGAAAAATAATCAGAAAGAGTATACGAAAATATTTTTTAAGGAACAGAAATCTAGCCCACTGAATGCACAGTGTGTCCTTAAGGAAATTATTCCCCTCAAGTACCCGAGGTTGAATGTGGAATATATCCTCCCAGAATAGAAAGATTTCACTCACTGGTGTATTGGTACCAAAAACTCTGATGTCAGGCGAACCACTTAACGGCAGTAGACCACACAGAAGAAAACTTTTACGAGAGTAGAAGAATAGAGAATATCAGAAAATTCGTAAGTAATCATCTGAGTATTAACTGGAATTTGTAGCCATTAATGCACTGGTTGGGAAAAGGTTTGCAACCTTTTGTGAAAGGCTTGCAGCCTTTCACAAAAATCTGTTACAACTGGTGGGAAATTTAAAATAATCCAAAAAGGAAAGGTCGGGTCGTGGGTATTGTACGCGGATCCGAGTCAGTAGCGGTCACTATTTGGATAATTAATTAGTCAATAAATAAATAATCATTAATTAAATATTAAGGATAGTTTGGTCCAAAAAGATTATCAATCAATCATATTATTTGACCAAATCCAAATTTGAAGTCGAGCGACGATGACGGCGCGAGGGGAGACCCCTCTTCTTGACCCTTTAGCAACAAGGAGTGCTTCTAATTTTAAGTAGGAAAACTTTTCTTTCCACCACCTATGAGGGACAAATGCTTATTTTATAAAGCAAGAAGAAATACATCATTTTCCTCCACTTCTTTTCCCTTCATTTCCCATTCAACCTATTAATTAAACCCAACAATCCCCCATATGAATGGGGAATAGCTATAAGATAAAGGAATGCACGGACAAGTGTGTGATATACAAGCGAAGATTAATTGCATCTGGATAAGCAGGTTTCCATTTGAACTTTCCGTAGTGAACTTATATCGGATATACTCGATCAATCGGTAGATGTGCTATCTTTGAATCGTCGAACTTTGTTGTATACCTAGACAACATAATTCACACAATTAACCCTCAACCATCTATGGTTCTCACGGTTGTGTTCGTTTCAGCCATGAGCACCGCCTGGTTTCGTGAATGCATAGAGAATGGGCCTTTACCATCATTCCCCTTGAAGCGGCTTATACATGACACTCACATAGGTGATTTCTAAAAGTGTATTCCTATAGACACACTATCTAGTCATATTCTGCCAAACTTAGACAATCATTCAAAAACTTTAATGCTTTATTAACTCATTAAAAAGCCTTAAGGTTTTATCCTTGTTTATGAACATTGTCTTCATCAAGAGAATGCGTTGAGTTATTTGACAATGTTGAACCGTTATTCATAACTTTGTTTGATCTCTTTGAACCTAGCTCTTGCGATCTCCAGTCTACTAGGTAGAGTTCTTATCCTAGGCCTTAGCACTATTACCCTCGATGATCTTTCAACAACCTCTCTAGATAGGCCCTTTGTAAGCGGATCCGACACGTTATCTCTTGACTTTACGTAGTCTATAGGGATAACACCACTAGAAAGTAGTTGTGTAACGGTATTTTGTCGCCGTCAAATGTGACGCGAATTTCCCTTATACATAACGCTCCCTGCCCTACCAATTGCCGCTTGGCTATCACAATACATACATATAGGTGCCAAAGGTTTTGCCCAAAATGGAATATCTTCCAAGAAATTTCGAAGCCATTCGGCCTCTTCACTGGCCTTTTCTAAAGTTATAAATTCAGATTCCATTGTAGAGCGGGCGATGCATGTCTGTTTTGATGATTTCCAAGACACTTCTCCTCCACCAATGGTGAAAACATATCCATTTATGGATTTAACTTCAGATGATTCGGTGATCCAGTTTGCATCACTATATCCCTCAGTTACTGCGGGATATTTATTATAATGCAAAGCATAGTTTTTGGTGTGTTTCAAATACCCCAAGACTCGTTTCATAGCCATCCAATGAGTTTGATTGGGACTACTCGTGAATCGACTCAGCTTGCTAATAACACATGCTATATCTGGTCGCGTACAATTCATAATATGCATCAAACTTCCCAAAACTCATACATAGTCCAATTGTGAGTAACTTTCACCTTCATTCTTTTGAAGTGCAAAACTTACATCAATTAGAGTCTTTGCAACATTGAAATTTAAATACTTGAACTTGTCAAGTACCCTTTCAATGTAATGTGACTTCGATAATGCTAGAACTTGTGGAGTTTTATGGATCCTAATCCTAAGACCAAATCAGCAACTCTTAAGTCTTTCATGTCAAATTTGCTAGCAAGAATATGCTTAGTAGCATTTACATCGGCAATATCTCTACTAATTATCAACATGTCATCAACATATAAACAAACAATGACTTTATGATTTGGAGTATTTTTAATGTAAACACATTTGTCACACTCATTAATCTTAAATCCATTGCCAACATTGTTTGGTCAAATTTCGCATGCCATTGTTTGTGTGCTTGTTTAAGTCCATACAATGACTTAACAAGTTTGCAAACTTTCCTTTCTTTACCAGGAACCACAAAACCCTCAGGTTGTTCCATGCAAATTTCTTCCTCCAATTCTCCATTAAAGAAAGCTGTCTTGACATCCATTTGATGTATTTCAAGACCATATACGGCCGCCAATGCCACTAACACCCGAATAGATGTTATCCTTGTTACTGGCGAGTTTGTGTCAAAGTAATCAAGGCCTTCCTTTGTCTATAACCTTTCACCACAAATCTTGCCTTATATTTGTCAATAGTACCATCAACTTTCATTTTCCTTTTAAAGATCCATTTTGATCCTAAAGGTTTATTTCCAGGAGGAAGATCAACTAATTCCCATGTATGGTTATTCAAAATTGATTCAATCTCACTATTGACTGCCTCTTTCCAAAATGCTGAATCAGAAGAAAACATCGCTGCTTTAAATGTTTGAGGCTCATTTTCAAGCAAAAATGGCCTAAAATCTGGTCCAAAGGAAGTAGACGTCCTTTGACATTTGCTACGCCTTGGATCTTTTTCACTTGGTGTACTTTCCTTTGGTTCTTCCCGCGACCGTTTAGATCTTTCACTTGACGACTCACATTCAGTTTTATACGGATAAATGTTTCAAAGAATTCAACATTATCTGATTCAATTATCGTATTAACATAAATTTCGGGATTGTCCGATTTGTGAACCAAAAACCGACAAGCTTTGCAATTTGTAGCATAGCCAATAAAAACACAATCCACAATTTTTGGTCCGATGTTTACCCTTTTGGGTAAAGGAACTTGGACCTTTGCTAAACACCTCCACACTTTGAAATATTTCAAGTTGGGTTTTCTTCCTTTCCATACTTCATATGAAATAGATTGTGTTTTGCTGTGGGGCATCCTGTTGAGTATTCAATTAGCTATAAGGATAGCTTCCTCCCACAAGCTCTGCGATAAATCGGAACTTATTAATAAAGCACTTATCATTTCCTTTAATGTTCGATTTTTCCTTTCCTCAATTCCATTTGATTGTGGTGTGTACGGGGCAGTAGTTTGATGAATAATTCCATATTCTAAACATATCTATGCAAAAAGAGTTTCGTATTCTCCACCCCTATCTCTTCTAATCATTTTTATCTTTTTATTCAATTGATTCTCCACTTCGTTCTTGTGTTGCTTAAATGCGTCAATTGCTTCATCCTTAATATTAAGCAAATACACATAACAATATCGAGTGTAATCATCAATAAAAGTTATAAAATACTTTTTCCCACCGCGCGAGATGGTATTGACTTCATATCACATATGTCCGTGTGGATTAAGTCTAAAGGATTTGAACTCCTATCAATAGACTTATATAGATTTTTAACAAACTTAGATTCAACAAATATTTGACATTTTGATTTATTACACTCGAATTTAGGCAGTACTTCTAAATTAATCAACTTCCGCAAGGTTTTGTCACTGACGTGTCCTAAAAGAACATGCCATAAATCATTTGACTCCAATAAATAATAAGAAGTTGGAACTTTATTACTACTATCAACAACCATTACATTTAGGTTGAAAAGGCCCTCTGTGAGGTAGCCCTTTCCAACGTACATTTCGTTTTTGCTAATAACTACTTTCTCATATACATAAACACATTTGAACCCATTCTTAACAAATAGGGAAGTAAAAACTAAATTCTTCCTAATAGTAGGAAAATGAAAAGCGTTGTTGAGCATCACCACCTTTTCGGAAGTCATCTTCGGGAATATCTTCCCATAACCCTTAATCTTGGTTGTTGCAGTATTTCGCATGGAAAACTCTTCTTCGGGACCAGCAGTGGAATAAGTAACGAATGCTTCTTTGATAGCACAAACATGTCGAGTGGCTTCAGAGTCAATCCACCACTCCTTTGGATTTCCAACTAAGTTACATTCCGAGAGCATTGCACACAGATCATCAATGTCATCATTGTTCTCCACCATGTTGGCTTGTCCCTTTTTCTTGTCCTTTTTTGGGAGACGACAATTTGGGGCTCTGTGGCCAGCATTCCCACAATTATAATAATTGCCCTTGAATTTTTTTCTTGTTCTGCCCCTTACTCTTTCCAGGAGGTTTATTTCTTTTCTTATTCTTTGGAGTAGCTTCTTCAACGATGTTCGCTCCCATAATCGTTGAATTTCCATGTGACTTCTTTTCAGCAACTTTATTATCTTCCTTAATCTTCAAGCGAATCGCAAGATCTTCCAGCGACATTTCCTTACGCCTGTGTTTCAGATAGTTCTTGAAGTCTCTCAATGAAGGAGGCAACTTCTCAATCACAGCAGCCACTTGAAGTGCCTCGTTGATCACCATACCTTCAGCAATAAGGTCATGGATAAGGACTTGGAGTTCTTGAACTTGTTTTCCAACAGTTTACTAGCTGTCATCTTGTAGTCAAGAAACTTGGCAACCACGAATTTTTTCAAGCACGCATCTTCAGTTTTATACTTCTTTTCGAGTGCAAGCCATAATTCTTTTGAAGTTTTGGCAGAATTGTAGACATTATACAGATCATCATCTAATGCATTAAGGATGTATCCTTTGCAAAAAAAAAATCTGCATGCTTCCAAGCCTCAGTAATCATAAAGCGTTGGTTTTCAGGCATTCCTTCTTTAGTAACAGGAGGATTTTCATTTGTGAACTTCTGCATGCCTAGAGTGGTCAGCCAGAAGAACATTCTTTACTGCCATCCTTTGAAGTTGATGCCAGAAAACTTCCCCGATTTCTCTGCAGGTGCCATCACATGTATAACATTTGGACGGCTTAACGACGCAACATTTGTCGCTCCAACAGTCGCACCAACAGTTGCACCAACAGTCGTAGTTCCATTAGGAGCATTAACATCACTTTCTGTTTTCATTCTTCACTGTCAATAATTGACAAACTATTTAATAAATGACAAATGAAACAGAATAGTAAACAGAGAAGATTATATTTTTCAAATTGTTTCATAGTCTATTTCACGAAGAAGTTTTTATGTTCTTCAAATCGCTTCACTGTTATGAACTTTAATAATCCAACTAAGTTTTTATTTCTTCAAGTTGGACTAGAAAAATTCCAACGGAATAGAAAACCATAAGGTTATAGTCTCCAAAACATAATACAGATTAATATAAATATATAAACATTAATTTCCTTAAGATTGTTAGTAATCTGTATTACGAAACAGTAACTTAGCAAAATTTCTAGAAACGAGTAACTTTACAAAATCATAAAGTATAAACCAATGTAAAACAAAATCTGGAAAAATAATCAAAAAGAGTATATGAAAATATTTTTTAAGGAACATAAATCCAGCCCACTGAATGCACAGTGTGTCCTTAAGGAAATTATTCCCCTCAAGTACCCGAGATTGAATGTGGAATATATCCTCCCAGGATAGAAAAATTTCACTCACTGGTTTATTGGTACCAAAAACTCCGATGTCAGGCGAACCACTTAATGGCAGTAGAGCACACAGAAGAAAACTTTTAAGAGATTAGAAGAATAGAGAATATCAGAAAATTCGTAAGTAATAATCTGAGTATTAATTGGAATTTATAGCCATTAATGCACTGATTGGGAAAAGATTTGCAACCTATCCGGAGGAAAGGTCGCGGGTCTTGTACGTGGATCCGGGAACGGTCACTATTTGGATAATTAATTAGTCAAATAAATAAATAATCATTAATTAAATATTAAGGACAGTTTGGTCCAAAAAAATTATCAATCAATCAAATCATTTGACCAAAGCCGAAGCTGATAGTGCGAGGGGAGACCCTCTTCTTGACTTTTAGCAACAAGAAGGAGTGCTTCTACTTTTAAGTAGGAGAACTTTTTTTTTCCACCACCTATGAGGGACAAATGCTTATTTTATAAAGCAATAGGGAACAACTTATTTTCCCTCTACTTCTTTTCCCTCCATTTCCCATTCAACCTATCAATTAAACCCAACAACATATTCTCTACAAAGTACTTTTCTTCCATTTCTCCTTCTCGAACTTCAGGATACTGTCCTGGAATTCAATTTTTGCAACTCAATTGTCCTGGAGTTTTTTCCTATAGGAAAATATGCTACAAGCCAAGATAAGATGTTTGTGAAAATTTTCCAACTATTCAAGTATCATAATTCTCCCCATGCTGTTAATTTAAAGCTTTGGTGTCAAATTTGTGAATTGTGATGTCTACTCACTTAGCTAGTCCCCAGTTAACCAAGCATACTCCTATACCAAAATTTGTATATAACTTCGTGAAAACCTATCCAAAATGATCTACTCCACCGCACACGTGTTGAAATCAAATATAAACAAATTAGCTACTGCAGGGGAAAATAAATTATAAATATCGTACCTTCACCGGTTGTTGTTCAAACAAGAATATGACCTTTCATCTACCATCAATCTTACCGCTAAGAGTCTTCTTGTCTATGTCCATCGAAAGAGCCTTCTTGTCTTTGTCCATTGAAAGATGTTAGAATGATGGAGTCACAGATGTTTTATAAGTAGGCTAGAAATTCGTTAACAAAAAGCTTAAGCATAGGACATCTTTAAAATACAATTCTTCGAAGGACTCCAACCCTAATAAATTTGTTTTCTTTCATCAAGAAAACCACTGAGTTAATATTCACAATAATAAAATATTGTCTGATTCATAACTTAATTGGAAGACAAAACAATCCTCATTTTCACTTATACATTAATCATTTGTATCTATTTTACCCTTCTTTTTTATGCTTTAATTAATTTCAATTCATTCCCAATGTTAGATGACTTATAATAATATGAGTGATATTGTAAAATTATTATTTTATTCATTATTCCCTCCGTCCCATATTAGTTGTCCACATTACTATAAATAATTGTCCCAAAATACTTGTCTATTTACAAAATCAAGATAGAGTTAATTAAGTTTTTTCTACTTTGTCCTAAAATTAATTGTTTTTAAAGTAACTAATATTGATTAGAGATAGAGATAAGAGTAATAGAGTAAAGATATACTTTTATTAATGAGTTCTTAAAGAACGTGTAAAAGGAAAAGTGGACAAGTAATAGAGGATGGAGGGAGTATTCCTCAAGGTGTGTCACGTCAAACATGGACAAGTAAAGATGGACCAATGGAGTAATCAATTACCTAATATGTTGGTCACATAAAAAAAATCTCATAATGAGACATGGAAATTTTAACACCATGGTCCAATTAAATCGTCTTTTAGCAAGCGGCCGGTGGCGAAGCTCCACTAGTTCTTTTTTTTTATTTTTTTATTAGTAAATCATGAAATTATTTTATCGTTGGACTAATATATGGTGGATTTTTTTTACAGGTAGTGGAAAAAGGAGGTTTGGAAAAAGTGTAAAAAAAAAGGGTGGAATGAAGTGGTTGTAATTGAACAGACGGTGGTGGCTGGTTTGAGGTTTTTCTTAATTAGTTTGTGAATTTCTCTCAACAAAACTATAGCTAGCATTTTTTTTCGAAACATAATTTAACGAGTCAAATATATTTTGTTGGTTCACATGACATAATAAGTGAGTTTTACGCATGTGAAATTGTGAATATGTGATCATTTGCCGGAAGCATAGCTTTGTCAAGGAGAAATGTCTATCTAGTGACTTACACTTCAACAAATTAGATTATCAGTGACGAATTATTTTGTCACACAACCATCATATTTCGTCATGAAAAATCTTTCTTGACGAAAAAAAATTCATCAATCGTTCGTCCCTAAACGTGGGTCGCTAAATGTATACAGATACAACTTAGTGTTTCGTCGCTAAATAAAATTGTATTAGCTACAAAATTATTTTTCGTCCCCAAAGCGTAGTATTTGTGACGAACTCATTTGTTAGAAAAGTACATCAAAATAGTAGTTGAAAGAGTGCTTTCGTCGCTAAAAATGTTATTAATGTCGACGAAATTAGCTTGTCTCTAAAATTATAATTTAATTAGTGACGATCTCAATTGTCTCTGAAGTTATATGCATTTTGTAGTTGAACAAGAGCAATTTTGTCACTAAAGACAACCTTTTATATACGAAGAAATATATCATCCCTAAATATATAAACTAGTGACAACTTTGCTTTTACAAAAATGACTGACAATTTTGTAGCTGAAACCTATTATTTCTACTTAAAAAAATAAAATTGTCACTATATATTGTTGTGATTAGTGACAAAAAGAATTGTAATAAATTCAAATATAAATTGTAGTCAAAGAATGAATTATATTATAGATTAGTAGGCAATATTCCAGGGATAAAGACTATGTTTTGTCGCAAATACAGTCAAATTTGTGACTAACTAATATCTTCTATGACAAAAATGTGATTGTCTTGAAAAATACAATGTCCATCTAATCATTGTGCTTTCTCCTCTCCTGTGAGTTCCTTCTACTTGTTTGAAGCGAAGGAAAATTTCGAGCAATTATTCTCAACTCATTTGATAGCTTTGCTATGGAATTGCATTAACTGACCTCCCATCACCAACGGACATCTCTAATATCATTTTTGTTTCCATAGACAACATTGATCTTTCTCCTAGCTTTTTCACGAACTTACTTGATTCCAATTAAATCTGCATTTATTTCATATAAAAAATCAATTGAAAATACTATCTAAAATGTAAAAAAAATGGTGGAGTATATATATGTTAGTAATTTCTATATTACAACTGAAAACTTATCAGTACAAATTTAATATAAGTGAAAGTAAATGAATTCCTAGGATATCATCACAAAGCTTACATTCACAAACTAGTTTACTTGGCAGCATAAACTCCATCAATATTTTAATGAAAACAACTTAGGGAACCCATGTAGGCTTTCTCACATTAGAATCACACGTGACAAGAATTATAAGAGCAATTACATGTAATTATTGTATATTATCTCATTCATTCATTTCACTGACAGAGAAAAGAAGATAAAGTTTTTAAAAAAATGAAATCCAAACAATTCTTTAAAACATCAAAGAACCAAGGCATCGACTTGCAAAACAAACACAGGTGACCAAGCTTTATCTTCTTTATTCCATAACAACTTCAGATGCTACTAATTATAAAAGAATTCAATTAAGGAGGAAATTTAAAGAAACTTACCGGAGGTCCTAGTTCTGGAGGTATGATTATCCTCTTTTTGTCCCCAGGGTCTCATGTCTCTAATTCCTTTCTCAAAACCTGCAAGGCTGCAAGCATCCATTTTGCCTATTGCAAATTATTTTTTGAAGTGGTTAAAAAGTTACGACATTGTGTTTTCTTAGGATCACCTGGGACCAATACTTCAGTGCCTATCTGAATGTTTACAGGAGAACCTTGCAGGTATGTGTTGTCAATACAACGTCCAGACTACCCATATAGTGGAAAGTGACCTGCCAATGGTAAAAGAAATTCGGGGATGAATGCAGCAATTCAAAGAATCAGCAACAAGTAATATGTTTATCATTTCTTACGTCAATTAAACCTTCCTTTTTCCCCCCTTCAATTTGTAATCTCAGTACGTGTTCAGATAATAAAATCCCATTTATCCTATGTTTTTTTGTAAATAAAGTGAAATATGAAAGGATCATAACTAGGCCAAGGTGCACAGTTAAACTACACCCAATCAAGCTTAGTAACTTAATAACTAGCCTAAATCAGCTTCGTTACAATCATCAAGAATGCATATGTCAGAATAACTGCATAGTACTTTAAAAAGTCCGATCTCTGTGAAGGAAAATAGAATTTCACAATGATCGTCCTTAGTCAACTTCATATAACTAAAGTGTGAAAGCTCATAGTGACTTATGCTCTCTATTCAGTAATGGCAAAGTAAGGAATCCAGGTAGTCAAAATTGAATCATATCGAATAAGTTGGATTTTGTTTTGGTACTCTAAAATCCGTAAAAACCAATCAACAATTACATACTTCGTCCCTCATTGAAGTATGTCTAGCATACGTCTAAATTGGGCAAAGGAAAACCACTATTGGAAGAGTAAGATATGTTAATAAAGACCACTGAAACAGCCAAAGCACATAAATGTCTTACACCAAGGGTAGAGAATCAACTTTTTACCACTACGAAACAAAGAGGCTTTTAAAAAGGTCCACCAGTGCCGTAAAGAGATTTTGACTACAACACGTTCTCAAGGACTACCACAAAGGAATTAAGGAAATAGTTCCATATATTAGTTCCTTCAAAGACTGGTACAGCATCCAAGTTTTGCTTTCTTGATATTCAGCATTATTCCCA
The DNA here is from genome assembly GCF_019175385.1 of Lycium barbarum. Classification (NCBI taxonomy): domain Eukaryota; kingdom Viridiplantae; phylum Streptophyta; class Magnoliopsida; order Solanales; family Solanaceae; genus Lycium; species Lycium barbarum. The sequence goes on along the minus strand of NC_083343.1, from coordinate 117,973,959 downwards.
TAATAAAGACGTCCAAGAACCATCTTATTGCAAACTAAAAAAGTAAAAGACTACGCTACTAGCCACCATCACCTGTGCAGTGACAGTTTCTACAAGATCAAATGATACTTTTGAATACAATAACATACAAAACAAACATATAGATCATATAAAAAGGATTAGAAAAGGAAATGTTTTCTCCTTGCTTCTTTTTACCATGAATGTACCATATCAGTTACAAGACTCCGGTAGAGCAATGACTAACATAAAAGACGAACAGTAAAATAGTTTCCCAAGAGGATGTATTTAAAATAAATGATAATCTAATAAAAGTAAATCACAGCTTTTCAGGAAAAAGAATGATAGAAGCATGATGAATTTCAAAAATAGGAGGACCAACAAAAGGAGTAACATCTTGAAATTCCGTTAATTATGTAATCAAAACAAAATCCGGAATCCCATATCTCACTAAAAAGCTTTTTCTTTTGGAAAAAGTACATCAGAAACCTTAATTAATTAGCTTAAAATCCACTAATCAAAACGATCAGCTATATGATTATTTCATGAAATAAAGAAGTAAATATCTCAAAAGGTCACTCAACTTTGAGTAATTATGTGGCAAAATCATTAAACTTTACTATATATCAATAAAATCACTCAACTTTGGCCTTTACTCTCATAAAACCACTCAACTATATGTGTCATCAAAGAAATTTGGCATGACAATATTAATCAATTTTTTTATGCCATGTAGACATGGAACCCACAAATAAAATAAAATAAAATAAATTCATATTTTTAATTTTGGATATACATTTCAGTTTTTTCTAAAATTTAATGTATAAAAATTAATCTACTACTTTAGACACTTTATGTGAGAGCTAAGTTGTTAAATTTCAATTGACTCATTGAAAACACAAATACCAACGGATTTATTTTTAACCTTAGTTTCAACGTATATTAACCAAAAAAATTGTTTTTGTTTTTTGGTTAAAAACAAAAAAAATGTTGTTGCTTACAAAAGGAAAGTCCAACCGATCCTATGTGGCCTCTTCCTTTTAGCCAGACCAATAATAACATTCACGTGTTTCTATATATTCTTTAATTATGATTAATTAATATATATTTTTATTTTATTTATTTCTTAATTATAATAAAATTCATAAATATTGATTTGGTGTAAATATCTTGTATGAGTAAGTCTTATCTATTAAATAAATATACGTAAACAAAGTAGAAAGATAAAAAAATAGAGACGAATTTTTTTTTTTTTGGTTAAAAACAAAAAAAATTGTTGTTGCTTACAAAAGGAAAGTCCAACCGGTCCTATGTGGCCTCTTCCTTTCAGCCAGACCAATAATAACATTCACGTGTTTCTATATATTCTATAATTATGATTAATTAATATATATTTTTATTTTATTTATTTCTTAATTATAATAAAATTCATACATATTGATTTGGTGTAAATATCTTGTATGAGTAAGTCTTATCTATTAAATAGATATACATAAATAAAGCAGAAAGATAAGAAAATAGAGACAAAAAGAAAGATTGTAGAAGCTAAAAAGAAGGACAGTGCAATAAATAAATAATAAAATAATTTCAAGAAAAAGAATAAGAGCACACATAAAACTAAGGTAGAAACAACCAAAAAAAAAAAGAGTTTTAAATGAAGGGTTGGTGGTTGGATGTTGAGGTATTAAAATATGAATTTTTTTTATTTGTGGGGTCCATGTTTACATAGCATAAAAAAATTAATTAATATTGTCATGTCATTTTTTATGACATATTTAGTTGAATGATTTTATGAGAGTAAAGGCCAAATTTGAATGATTTTATTGATATGTAGCAAAGTTCAATGACTTTACTAAATAATTTCTCAAAGTTGAGTGACCTTTTAAGATATTTACTCAAAATAAAGAGCAAAGCTAAATAAAGTTTACAAAAATAATTTTTTTAAAAAAAAGGAATTGATAAAGCCTCAAACCTCAGATTAAAAGCTTTTTCGAACTAAAATACTCAAAGTATATTTAATACCATCATAGGTTGAGCCACAGAATTGAGCTGAGAAGTGAATGCAGGAAACACAATTTACCACAATCTAAGGGGACAAAAATTAAAAAGGGATGGAAGAAAATACAAATCCGACATATGGATTTCTCCTATAACATTTTTTTAAAGTGAATCTGCTAGGCAGGGTGCCTAGGGCTAGTTTTTTATTAATAAATAAAACGAACTCAAAGAGAAGAGTAAAAGCAAGGGGGCCTAGACCTTACCTTACTAATCCTTACTAATCCTAATGAGGTAATGAACCTCTACTACTTAACAAGCATGAAGAAAATAAGAACTAGAGAAAATTATGTATTGAAACCAAACTAGATACTGCAAGGGAGAAAAACTATCAAATGTCATTTGCACAAAACCTATAAGAATCATAACAAAAGATTACAAAAAAAAAAATGAAAAAAAGTACAGATAAAAATTATATGTGAAGAACTCAAAACTGCAAGATAACGAAAATGAGAACTTGACTAATATAGAATGATTTTTTGAAAGAGTTGGTAATTTCTTTGAGTAGTAAGCTACCATAATTATTAGGTGCTATCTCCTCTAAAATTCAACAATCGTGTGAACCACATTTTGTAATAATAAACTAAAAAATATAAGTAAAATAGAAGAAAACTTAAAAACCTCAACACTCATGTGAACACAACATCTACCCATGAGAACCTCAAAACTCATGTGAACACAACATCTACCCATGAGAAACAGAGTGGAAGAAAATCGCAATAACATCACAAAGACTGAAAATAACCAACTCAAAACATCTCGAGTCAATTAAATTTTTTTCAAACACTCACCTCCAGTAAGACGATATAAGTAGACAATTTAATATCCAACCGGGTGCCTATTATCTTTATCTTACACTACGTATAACAAGCCTTCTCCAAATTCTACGAGAATGAATTTCCTGGCTTCAATTATTTTGTTTTAGTAGTTCTTCCTTCGGCCTTATTAAATTTGCATCTAACTGAGCTCAATATATTTGCTTCAGTCTAACTCCTATGCGAAAAAACCTTTTGGTGAAGTCTGAGTTTCAAAGACTTTGTGGATGATAAATTTGTGGTAACGGATGATAGATAAATGGATACTTCTATGTTGGTGCAAATACAATTAGTTGATGCAACAAAATAAAAAAGAACATGGAGCAGATAACCAAGAAATTAGCAAATTACGTCTAATTGAAGATGGATAATGGACAAGAATCTTACAATCGGAGGGATTAAGGATGCTAGGAACAATGCTTGCCTCCTTGCAACAGATCAAATGATCCAGATTACATGAAAATTATACTTAGGCTGAATACTTTTGTAAGTTCGATAGGTATATATGCACGTCTAAATAACTTACACATGACAATGATTACATCCTAATTCATTTAATAGGTGCCTCAAAGTTTGTTTTAAAGTTCACTAGGGTCTGTTTGTTTTAATGTTCACTAGGGTCTTGGTACATTATGGCATGTCAGTCTTCAAGATGTAGTGCTTTGTTATGCTTAACCAAAATATGACTCCTTGCTTATTTTTACCGTGAATGTAACATATCAGTTACAAGACTCTGGTAGAACAGCTTTATTTGTTTGTGGTAAAAACTTTGTGACTCTTTAATCATGGCATAATCCAGTGGACTTCATAACCAATGAAATTGGCTTTCAGAACGTTAACATTTAAGAGAAGAAAAAATGAATCAAACCACATCTCCATATTCAGTGTAAACTTCAACTACAACAGGTATCTGATTGCAGAGGTTTGTGGACAAAAATAGAAAGTAAACTAAGGTACATGATTAGCAACAACAACATACCCAGTATAATCCCACAAAATAGGGTCTGGGGAGGATAGAGTTTACGCAGACCTTACCCCTACCTTGGGAGGTAGGGAGGCTATTTCCGATAGACCCTCGGCTCAAATTGATTTGATCCAAGAAACAACCATTTTCTCTCAAGGAAAAAATACCAATTTGAATAATCACAAAATAAAACAACCTTACAACCAGAGATCAACTGAATCATTAGATTCCACGAGAAAATCCCCCAATAATAAATACATAAAACAGCAAAAAAAAAAAATAGTAAAGGGAACATATAGAAGTAAAAAAAATCTGAACTTTTAATCGAAGAATCATCGGTTTGATCCAAGAAACAATCATTTCCCTTGAGAAAAGAATACCCATTTGCAAAGTCAACAAAATAAAACAACCCCAAAACCAGAGATCAACTAACTCATACGATCCCACAAAAAAATCAATACATAAATCATTAAAAACAGTAAAGTGAAAAAAAATCTAAACTTTTAATCAAGGAATTATACCAAGTGGAAAAAATATGAACTTTTAGTTAAATAATTAACTTTTAACCATACCTTAAAGGTTCTCTTTGGGGATCTAAGGTAAATTCTTTATAGAGAGAAAGAGGTAAGGCAGTGGCAAAAGAGTTTGAAGAAAGTTAAGCAACCAAGGTGCATGATTTGTGTAAAAGATAAATACAATTGAACAGAGCTCTATAGCCAAGGTCAACCTATCAAGCACTATGCATCACAATTTAATTGTCCAGTTCGTACAACGGTTTGACAAAGATACACTGTTTTGTCACTTTACAATTTCAATAATATGAAACAAAAAAATCGCAAAATCCCTAATTTGGCTAATCTAGGTTTCCGACTTACAACCCACAGTAGCAAAAATGAGAGGATCGTCCAAAAACTTACTAGATTTCACTGCATTGGATTCTGAGAATGAAGCCTAGAAGTCTGAATAGGCCATGAGAGTTCCACTGCAACTCTGTTACTTCTAATCATTCACAATTCCTCAAAAATTAAGCTGACAGCATTACATGATATCAAATTAGTTTGATTTCATACTGAGAAATTCACCGAATTAAAACTATAAAAAAAAAGACAAAAGAGAGAGAAACTTACAATTATAGGGTTGCCTTCTGATTGTCGCACTTCGCAGTTGGATACTTCACAACTTACAAAGAAAGCGAAAGAACGAAACTAAACCCTAAAAAAAATAGTTTCGCTGAAGAAACGAGAGGGAGAAATGGGCATGCATCCGAGGTTAATAGGGTTAGGGAGCGGGAATGTGATTTAATGGAAAAATATAATTTAGAGGGAACTAGGAAAGAGGGAGGGAGAATTTGGGTGAGCGGGAGGGGGAATTTGGGTGGGGCATATTAATTTCTTTGTAATTTTTCTCTCTTCTCCTTTTTTTTTTTTAGGAACTATGTAAAGCAAAAAAAAAAAAATTGAATTCAATTTAAAAATAACACCAAATCATCAAAAACAAGTAAGTATAGTGTGTATAAAATACATCATTTAAGTAAAATAAAAGATATTTAACATGGTGAAGTGATTTATTCAGTCTAGTTAGCCAATCTCTAGATTGGAGCTCATATTATACATATGATGGATCGAGTTTATGTTAGTATTTATAGGTGTTCTCGTTTAAAGTCAAGATACATGATATGTTATGAAAAAAGGCTAAGACCAAATTCACTGAAGGTTTTAGGTCTTTAAATGTCACGGCCTAATTACTTATATCGTGATGGCACCAACAGTTCTAGAACGACCACAAGCAACAACAGATGTTCTGCTTTTGCTCCGTGTCACCATACGAGTCCTGCAATCCAAACCCATCCACTCGGCCTATTTCTACCTCTGGTATTGGCCTCAACATAGGGCACAATTTATCAACGATTTATGAATGTATTGGTAAATTTACAAATGGGAAGACAAGGAAAGAAAAATGTATTCATGTACGATAGTGTTCGATGCCCTTCTAACTGGTCATTTGTCTTGTATTAATAGTTGCCCAGGTGCATGGAGTCCACGGCTGATTTGTAGGCATTTGGTTAGTCCGTTAAACTAAATTACCTATTAGGGCCGATATATGCTCTTCTGATCTCACGAAGGCCGTTATTTGTGAAAATTGTTGGACGTGCGTCTTGTCCCTTAAAACTTGGTCAGAGGGAATTGACACAAGTTGAGGTAGACGTGATCATGGCTTGTACGAGGCTAGAAATGAGGGGGATTTACCCATATGTCGCATAGCCTTGAGCTAAAAGCCTGGATTCGGCCAGGTCGAGCCACAGGCCGGTGTCGTTATCTGTGGGTCATTTGTGTTTAGGCGTGATGGTTATCTTTGGACTAAGTCTGAATATCATGTGTCTTTACATGTTCCGAGCGTGTATAATTATTGACCATTATAGTGTCTTGTCATCATATATCTGAAATTCTGGATGGTTAATTTCTTCCTTTAGTGCTTTCACTTTATTTTTTTTAGTTTATATCAATTTTTAGATTGTTGGTAAATGGTTAATCGAAAACCACAAAACATTTAGCACCTTTGCAAAGTCTAGGCTTGCAGGTCGACATTCTCCATATAATTTCTCTCCGTGAAATCAAGGACCCAACTCACAATAGATTTTATGTTTGCATTGACACTTGCCTTTTCATAAAATGTAGCTCGGCGTTATCAACATATCATTCTATGATTTTTGTCTTGTTATTTCTATAGAGAGCGCTTGAAAAAATATTTGCCAATGTCACTTGTAATCGTAAACAAGTGTAGCCAAATTTCAGTTCATATTTAACTATCAGTATTTTTGTAGCAAATAGTTAAATTATTCAACTACAAAGTTTCAGTAATTTTGTGTGTGTGTGTGTTGACATCCAATTTTGGCTCAACCCATTTTAAATTAATTTGTTAAGCTTCTTGAATTTTGAACGGAGTCAAATAATTATTTATATAAGTCAAAAATATTTTTCTATAATCTTTTGTACTATTGTCATTTCATTTGGAAAAATACCCTAGTATTCAATGTATATATTTTAAATAATTAAGGTATTAATTTTGATTATATAAATTAAATACATATTGTTTTCTAAAATGCAATAAATATTTAGTAATTTGAAAATAAATTATTTCAAAATAGATATTTGATTATATATATACTGCTTAATTATTATATTTAGTGTATTTTTTTGCAAATATTTTTATTGTTCAAGTTCAAGAAGCTTAATGAATTAAATGGAAATAAATTTATTCTCAATTCTACTTCAATTTGATTAATATCCTGTTTGGCCAAGCTTCTAAAATCAGCTTATTTTAAAAAGTATTTTTTTAAAAAAGTACTTTTCAAAAAAGCACTTTTGGCGAAAAGCATTTTGTGTTTGGTCAATTAATTAAAAAAGCACTTTTGAACAGCAATTAGTGTTTGGCCAAGCTTTTAAAAAGTGTTTCTATTTGTATTTTTCTCAAAAGTACTTTTAAAAAAAAGTGCTTTTGGGCAAAAGTAGTTTTTTTTAACTGCTGAAAAACTGTTTGTGCTACTCCCCAGAAGCACTTATTTTCTCCCAAAAGCTTGGCCAAACACCTTACTTTTTTTTAAATAAGCACTTATTGAAAAAATAAGTACTTTTGGGGAAAAAATAAGCTTGGCCAAACAGACTATAAATTTTACTAGACAAAACTGTACTAGAACGAGTCTGTCGACACTCATATTGGCGCGGCCGGCGACCAACTTCTTCATGCCTATTTGTATTTTTCAATTGGGTTTCACACTTTGCTTGGGAGAAGAAACAGATTAATTATTCAAAATGGAGACAAGCCAATTAGTATTTGGATTTTGAAATCATCTTTCAAGCATAACGCCAATATTCTTTTAGAAAATAAAGTAGAAATAGTATTCTTCTTCATGCACCAATTTTCTTGCATCTTTGTACAAACAGTCGCTTTTTAATATGATTCATACTAAAAGGGATGTATTGGATTTTCCCTGTGTATTATTTTGATCAGGATAATGGATGGATGATGCATTGGAGCACGTAAATTTGGCCCACTTAAATTTGGCGTCGACCATTATTGATTTATCAATCAAACTACTCAATTTTTTATATACTCCTTTGCTTGCAAGGATATTATCAATTAGATCAGGCTCTCTCATCTCGCCAACAACTAGGGGCCGAGCTACGGCTCCACACCTCCAGTTACATATTCGACAAAATTCAGTAATTTTCGCTCATATCTTATATTGTAGATATTCTTTTAATATGTATAATTTATTTAGAACCTAATAAATCATCTATTCTAAAATTTAAAACTCATAAACTCAAAATTCTTGTTTAATCTCTAGAAAATAACCTATACACAAGCCCGTGAATGAAGGAAAAATGTCCCCTACGTTTATTTTCTTTAAAAAAAAATATAGGTAGGATTGGGATGAACTCCCTATAATGTGTCATATGAGTTTCAGAAAGTACCTATGGCGGATCTCAAGATCATATTACAAAAGTAGGGTTGCGATAAATTGACGAACAACTTAAAATCAGTCTAAAAATTAATTATAATAACGAAGCCTTATGAACATTGAATCCAATAGGTGCCACTCTTACCTATGAATCTTAATAGAGTGAGATAAACAATGTAGATTCATATAGTCTATTGTGACGCATTTGGAATGAGGGGTTGGTGATGAATTTAGAAGAGAACCTGTGAATAGGAACACAAATAAAAAGTGGAGAGGAGAGAACCATGGTAAGATTAATAAATCCATTACAAAATATAATTTGAAGATTAAAGAGACTCAAATATGACTAGTAGACGTTTTTATTTCTATTTCTCAGTTTTCGTTATGTCATAGATGAGGTAAGTTAATTAAATAGTTTAACTAAACATTATTTGTCCTTCTATCTTCCCCATCACCTTCTTTCCCTATCTCCACTCCCTTACTAAAGTCCAACTTTGATCCTTTTCCAATAGCTTCTTTTAATTTCTCTCTGCCTCTTTTGACTTTTGTCTTAAATCCCTTACTATCAGTTTACAAGGAGATAAAATATTAAAAGAAACATGTATAATTGTCATTTAACTGGTCAATTCAAGTTGAAAACACTACTAGAAATTGAGGTTTCTCCCACTGACATTGAATGGGAAATTTGTGTTATAAAATATGATTATCCCACTTAATTCCTACCAAATCAGCTCACTGGGAAAACACATGGTAGGAAACAGGTTTCCATTGAAACGCTGGAAAACTTGCTGATTTTTTATTGTGAAAACACTACTATTTAAGTTTTTCCCGCAAACATTTAATGGTAAACAACTACTAAATATTTTTCAGTGAAAATAAAAAAAAATTAGTAGTGAGAAAGGGCGTGTATGAGAGATCAGGTTCCCACTAGTAGAGTTGAAAAGGAGGCTATATTTGACAATGTTAGAATTAAAGTTAGGAATAAAATGGATGTAAAAGAGAAGACATATTGAAGGTTCTTGCATGGGGAGTGACGGAGGGGTTGAAATTGGAAAATGTGATAAGACTTTGACATAGATAAATAAAGAGAGGATTTAAATTATACTACTCTGTACTTAGAGTGTAATGATTTTTTTGATGCCATTATTATCATTTAATATGCTATAGTAGGTTATTTACCATTTTTGTAGGTTATCATCAATGCTATTTTATATATTTACATGCAATTACTTTTACTTTTAAGTGATCTGATTATATAAATATTTTTAATTTAATGCATATGACTTAAACTCATAATGAATTTCGTTGACAATATGTAAGCAAAACCTGTTTGGCTAAATAACCCAGTCGTTAAGGATATGCCCCACCCTATCTCATTCTCACCTAGCTCCATTGCCATTCCATATATAAAACAAAATACAAATTTACATGATATATGTGTATTTTTTAATTGATGTGGCTAAGCTCGTAAGCTAAATTCACAAGATACTGTTGAGCCATAGTGAACCATACATACCGGAAGCTTGACAATTTAAGCTGTCCTTTTCACGTTCTCCACAATTTGATGAATCGATTAATTTGGCAATTACTCACAACTTGAGAAAAAGAGTCACAATCACATCAAGAACTTTCAATCACACATGTGCATAAAAGGAAATTTCTTATGGACCCTAATAAAGTTTATCGCTTAAACAAGTGGACGAGGAAGTAATGACTTGGCTAAATAACCCTGATTGGGTAGATAGATATACCAAACACAGTACATTAGAAACCTAATGCACTGATAATTTTACTCCCAAATTAACTTTCATTTAAGCAATATATTTACGTACGTATCGAAGTACAACCCACTTCAAGCCAGTAAAATTTTACTCTGATTTATTCTTTAATCTGTACGGCCAACTTGAGGCACCTAAAGGATAATATCATTTCACGAGCAGTGCAGCAGTGAATAATTTTTCATGGAAACTAATCCCTCCGACGAAAATGTTCCTTCGTTACTATAGATTGAACTCGCGGTAAACACTTAACCTTTAATTCTACAGTCTTTCTTCCCCTCTCTTTTTAAGGGAGTCAATATTGACACTTCTTTGTCAGAGAATTAATTACACTATATAACTAGCTTAAAGTTTTGTTCGTGTGAATAAATATTATATTTTTGAATCCCCTTGAAAGGTGTAAATTATATTTTGACTCTTCTTAATGAAAATCTTAATTCTGCCACCAAACACTAGCTGCCAGGAGCGGAGGAGAGTATTATTTCAGATTCGGCCAAGCTCAGTAATTTTTGTTTAGATCTTGTATTGGTATTAGAAAATCTATTAAATATCTATAAATATTTAACTGTGGACCTAGTAACTACATGGTAAATTCAAATTTCATAAAGGTTAAATTCTGGCTCGTCCACTGCATGACTACATGCTGCATTTAAGCTATTGGTCGGTTGTCCATCACTCTGAAAGTAGACCATGCACTGGCCCGATCACTATCTATTGAAACTAAAATATCTACAATATTAAGATCTTTCATTAGTGAAATTGATTGCGCGTTAGGTCTACAAATGTGGGACTTAAATTAATGCACCCTCTTGAATTTCAAGTTGTGTAACCTCATGACTCATGAGGATGAACAAACTGTTTCCAAAGTAGGGCGCAGCTTTGGCTTATTTAATATTTTCTCTCTTCATTTACTTAAACTCGTAAAGTTTTTTTTTTAATCAATTTCCCAGACCCTGGGTATTTGTATTATTCACAAAAAAGTCGCACCAGTCGCTTAAACTCGTAAGTAGCATTCAAGATAACAGAAACAAATATTCAACTATGAAATTTAGGATTTGTAATTAGTACTCCCTCCGTCCATTTTCTACTTGTCCTCTATACTAAAAATAAATGTCCACCTTTATTTGTTCAATTTAGAAAACCAAGACAATATTTAATACTTAGTTCCTAATTTACCCTTATTATTTACTATAGTCACTTATCAATGCATTTCCCAAAATATTGCATTTATTACTCCCTCCGTTCACTATTACTTGTCCACTTTTGACTTTGCACGTCCCTTAAAAATTAATTAATGAAGTATGTACTTTACTATAATACCCATATTAATTGGTGTATAGTCTCATTGAACTTGGAGAATGATTTGAAAATAAGTAATTAGTGTTAAAGGTAAAACAAGAAAAAAAAATTGTCTTTCCTTCGTATGCTAAAGTGGACAAGTAAAAGTGAAAATTTATTTTTAGTATAGTGGATAAGTAAAAGTGAATGGAGTGAGTATGTTTAAAAGGTAATATAGTACATTGTCATTCTATTTTTGGCTCCTTAATAGACGTGCCGCGTCAATACATAATAAGTAAAAATAAACGGAATTAGTATTTTATATCAAACCGTAAAAATAACCTCTTGTAGTATATGAAGATGAAGGATTTATAAGAAACGGTCAAATTGCGTGCTCTAGTCGGCCTTAATTGCATTCCATAATGTTAGTTTTTTCAGTGTGAGTGTGTATATTTTGGACTTTCCCCATCCGTTTCCATCAACATCTCTTTAGAGACCCTTTCATCACGTTGAGACATTCTTCAATACCAACACAGATAAATTCCCCACTTGTTCCCTCCCCACTTGTATGTACCCTCCCCAAAGAAAATTAAATAATGAGCAAAAATACGTCTGAACTATCATTTTTTCGTGAATTGATTAATCCAACTATCAGTTGTTTTCTTTTTATGTCTGAACTATCACCACCTACTCAACTAGATGTGTTTTTTAAACACAAACAAAATTAATGTTGTGCGAGTAAATAACAAAATTAGCCCCTTGTGTTTTAGATATGATTTTAAATGGTCTTAAATATAACATAACAATTTTAATCTTAAATTAATTACTTTTAATTTTTGTTATTATTAAAACACACGAGTGTTATCTTTGACGAAATTGTCTCATAAGAAGCATGCGTAGCGATTTAAACTAAGAAGCCATTATTTTGTCAAACTTCTCCGAATTTATTTCCCCTAATTTAATGTGTACCTTTAGAAAAATTTTATTGACACCAATTAAATACATCATTCTCTTTGTTCAATCGTCATTTACATGAAACAACAAATGAATCAATTTATATATCCTCTGAATCCTCAGTAGCAATTATTAATGTTGTTGAAATCTTGTAGTTACGAGTTTTTAATTTCCTAAGGCACAATTTAGGAAACTGAATAAAAAAAGCCTCTTGTGATGTTTTTTTTTTTTAATTTATTAAACTTAAACGATCCACAAGCATTTCAAAAGGCAATTTCATCAAACATAACTATCAATACATATTATAAATATAATGAAGATCAAAAGTGCTCAATTTAAAACGTAACAAACTAAAACTATTCATATGCATGTTTAAAGAATTGTTTTAGATCAACATTTAGACATACGCAACTATATTTTGCGTTGTTTCTGGTCCACGAATAGACACGACAATATAAAAAAAATAGACCCGATCAACAGGTACCCAAAAAACAAAAGAGGAGACCACTAATGGCTAGCGTTCCATTTCCAGTTTTGTTTTTTAGCCATCAATAGTCTCCAACATATAGGCATTTGTCCAAATCAAACTTTGGCTTAACTTAAGATAGGTACTCTTCTGAAATATCGCGTGACCATATAGACTTCTACAAAAATCTGGAGCACTGTTATGAGTAAATTAATAGTAGGCAATGATAACAAAACCTTCATATAATCAACAGTATGAACAAATCTCTCTATAATAATCATCATCATTTATAATAGTATTTTAATATATAACGATCAATTTTTTTGGAAAAACTTTAATGTGCGTTCTATATCTTCTCTATAACAGTATGTTGCTCTTTTGAGAGTTTGGGCATCCTGCCCAATCTGCATCTGCATATCCTTTGAGGTTTAGTGATGATGTTGAATGAAAGAATAGACCTCGATTAATTGTACTCCGAACATAGCGAATGATCCTGAGGAGGGCAGAAAAGTGACATTGACATGGATTTGCAACAAATTTGCTCAAGACTTGAACCGGATAAGAGATGCCCGGTCTTGTCATTGTCAAATAAATTAGACAACCAATGAGCCTCCGGTATAGTGTTGGTTCTGCAAGAGGATCTCCATCATCATTTTTGTACTTCACATTGATCTCCATGGGTGTGTGCGCTACCTTCTGGTCACTAAGACATGCTTGTGTAACAAGATCTTCCGCATACTTCCTTTGGCTTAGCATGATACCATCCTGCCAATATTCAACCTCCCAACCCAAAAAATATGTTAACCTACCAAGGTCTTTCATTTTGAAGGTTGCATTAAGAAGATTCTTGAGATGTTTAATCCCATTCTCATCATTTCCGGTTATAATCATATCATCCACATAAAATAACAAAATTGTCATACCAGTATTGGAGTGTCGGATAATAATGATTAATCAGAAACTGACTGAGAAGAATCAACATTAATGATGGTAGATCAAAACTTCTCAAACCATGCACGTGGTGATTGCTTGAGACCGTAAAAAGACTTTCGAAGACGACATACCATGTCAAGTTGGGCTTGGTTGTACCCTGGAGGAGGCTTCATGTATATAACTTCACGTAATTCACCATGCAAAAATGCATTTTTCACATCCATTTGATGAAGTTGCCATCGTTTGACAGATGCAATAGTGAGCAGCACACGAATTGTTGTCATCTTTGCAGCAGGGACGAAAGTCTCCTTATAGTCCAACCCATATTCTTGTTTATATCCTTGAGTTACTAGACGAGATTTATACCTCTCCAATGTGCCATCAGACTTCATATTCACTGTATAAATCCATTTACTCCCAATAATAGAAGCTACAGTTGGTTTAGACACCAAATCCCATGTATGATTCTCTTCTAAAGCTGAAAGTTCCTCTTCCATTGCCTTTTTCCAGCAGTCATGAGTCGATGCTTGTTGGTAAGTAGTTGGGACAAAAATAGAATTCAAAGTAGCAAGTAAGGCATAAGATCGGTCGTATCTACCTGGAGAGTATCCATTTCGATTCGGGGCAGATGTTTTACGTTCTGAGTTACGGGAAGCAGGAATTGGAGGATTTATTTGCTTATTTGGTACAGGTTCACCATCAGAATTATTATTGCTGTCAGATGAGTGAGCGAAAGAGGTATAGGACGAACCAGGTGAAGAAGTACTATTACCTGAATCATTTGTTGTGAACGTATCAGATTGAACAGGATCATCAGTAATGCCATTAGGGTCCTCGTTGGGAGTTGCAAGACTTTGCACTTGTTGATTCTCAAACTTGTACAAAAAGAAAAGAGAGTCGGATGGTGTTGATGAGGTTGTAAGGTAAGCAAACATATGCTCAAAGAAAATCACATGTCTAGAAACCCTTAACTATCATCTAGAAGAATGATAACAAAGATAGCCCTTTTGAACATTATTATAACCCAGAAAAACACACCTCACGGCTTTTGGAAGAAAATTTATGACATTCATGTCTAGATAAATGGACAAAACACATACAACCAAAAACTTTTAGATGGGACTAATCAAGGAGTTTACCAAAAAGAACAGAATATGGACTATCATCTTTGTTGTTGGTGTGTCTTTTTATTAAATAGACAGAAGTTTGAATGGATTCAACCCAAAATATTTTAGGAAATTTGATGTATCGAGAAGAGCTAATGTGGTTTCCAGAACATGTGTAACAACCCATTTGGTCGTTATAGTTCTTTCGGAGTTTTTGCCTGTTCCCGAGTATTGATTAGCTCACTTTTGACCCGACGGGACCGTTGATACGCTTCCCGGGGTACCTAGACCGAATTCAGGCAACTTTGGTGAAAATATAGGCTTAAAGTGAAAAACGGTTGACCCAAAGTTAAATTTTGGGAAAACGGACCTTTTCCAAAATTTTGTCGATTCCGAGAGGTATGGATGGTTGTTTAGAACCTGTATGGGTATTTGGTTCGGTTCCCAATGCATTCAGATGCATTTCGAGACTTGGAATGGGAAATTGGAATTAAGGCATCAGGGGCTGACTCGGCTAACGAGGCCTCCATCGGAAATTTCGAGACCACGAACGCATTCACAGTGTATTTTTATAAGGGTCTATGTGGGAAGTTTGTGAGCAGATGGCCTTGGGAACAACTCGGGATTTCGATTGAAGACTTAGAAAAAAAAGGGGATTCTGGTGTCGGGTGCCCGCAATGGCGGCACCAGAGCCGCCCCGCGGCACCGCTGTGGCGGTGGGATGACCGCTGGGGTGACCATGTGTAATGTTGGCCATACTGCTGTGGCGGTATCTCAGCCGCCGTAGCGGCGCCGCTGCAGCCGCATCTCTACCGTCGTGGCAGTGACGGAGAATTATTTTTCATTAAATATGTCTTAAATAAGTCCTAGACCCTCATTATTTCTTATCTCGATATTTGAGCTTGGGGAAGCTGTTCTTGGAGATAATTTGAAGAAATTCTTGGAGGTAAAACTTGCCCAATCCTTTACTCTTCCATAATCACAATCATCTTAGATTTTTCCCTTCCCTTTAATAATTCCTTAGAGATGGAATTTGAGAGAGGGTTTTGAAAGAACATTTCCCTAAATTATTAATGATAAATTGATGATGTTCATGTTAGATATTGACTAATCTAAGCTTATTAAGCATATATCTTCCACTTTTAGCGTTGAATTTTGAAATCAATGACTTAGGGTTTATACCCAATTTGGAGGTTTTTGCTTGAAATCAGATTTAGGCCAATCCTTGACTTAAATCAACAATTAGTGGTTGGGTGATGATCACCTAGTACTTAATTTGGTATTTTGCACTCGAATTTTTCGTTTTACCCTTGTGGGCCCGTTTCCCCAAATTCTAGAGTTAAAATTGACCTAATTGATATCATAGCAATATTAGTATCATTTTTCATGATTTCTAATATAGAATTCAATTATGCTTAGACTACTTTGGTTCTGAGCTTCAGCGGAAGGGCAAGGTAAAAGAGTGAGTTGTTAGTGTTGCGGTTCGGCCGTCCAGGTAGGTTATGATTTACCTTTGGTAAGACTTCGTATAGTGAATCATATATTTAGATTATAATGTCGGAGACAGCATGTGAATCTTCGGGTATGAAGTTGGGATGGATATTGCCTTAGGCCCTGATGTGTGTTAGGGCTAGCCACCCCGTTATGTGTTCTTGATTGTTCAATTGTGTTGGCTTGATCCACGTGTAGTTGGTAGATATCGAATTCTGTTTTGAGTTTTGATTTGGATAGAATTGACATACCCGTTGTTGGTATTTGTACTTGGATATATTGTTGGTGTACCCACTATTGGTACTTGATTTATTGATATATGTGGGCATACCCACTGTTGGTACTTGAGTTATTGATATATGTTGGCATACCCACTGTTGGTATTATGATGTGATACGTTGTTGCTGCACCCCATTGTGGTACCCGTGATATTGAACTTGATTGATTTACATATACATTGCACACATTCTCTCATATTCATGATGCATTGCCGATACTCGGTGATGATCCGGTATCGTTTGTAGACACGTGATTTTTTACCCTCCCCGTTGTGTTTCACCTTCTAGTATCTAAATTTTTCCTTTAAATATGGTCTGGACATTTTATTTGATTTTATTTGGTTTATTAGGTCTTATTTGAATAATCGAAAATCACAAAAATAGAGTCACCTTTTTAGGATATATATTTAGTTTCGTTTTTTTTATTAGTACAAAAAGAAAGAAAATGTCCAAAAATATGTTCTCTATTTTTAGTTTAATTTCCAAGTTAAAAGTTTTAATAAATAAATATAGAGTAAGTACATATTTTATCTTGCTATTTTAATTTAGTAGTAGTATATTTTATATTCTAACTAGTTAATTATATGTCATTTCACCACTCAATTTTAATACCACATCCACACACACATATCACATGCACCCTTTTATGTATTTTTTTTCTTAAAATAACAACAACAATAAAAAAACTAAAATGTCTTTTTCCATTAAAAAAAAAAAGAAGAAAAAACCCATCTGCACACACTTTTCAAGGCCCATTACCCAAAACCTTTTTCATGTACCTATGAAGAACATATATAAAGACTATGACCTAAACCATAGCACCTAGACTACACAATAAATCAATCATAATCAGCCGCAGCTCGCATTTAGACGACGCATCTCACGTCCTTTCTTCATATCTTGAACTTTCATTTCACCAACTGCATAGACAAAATTGGAGGCACAAAGTCATAAAAGAACGGGATAGAAATTTTAGCAGCTAAAGAAAACAACCCAAAAACCACTCGTTAACCACCATCTAAACACCATGTAAACCAGCACCCTTAAACTGATCCTCCTCTGCCTGAAAACACCAACCATAACATTGTCTACACCCCCACACTTGGATAATGGTTTCACTCGGTCTTAGGGGAGGTCTCGTTTGAGGTCGTCGGCGTATTTTCCGGGCAAAGATTCTTGCTTTTTTTCTATTCGAGTGTAGTTCCTGATCACCAACTTCTTCAAGTATAATTCTTTTAATTAATTGACTGGTTATGATTAAATTTTTATTTGTATAATAATACAGATAATCTAAGCACATCAGGACCAGCCTCTTGAAGTTTGAATTTCTTATTAGATCTAGTGGTCACCAATATATTCATTATTTATGCAATGAACAATTATTTGGTGACTTGTAAACCGACCATATTACCCTGATCCAAGATAAACATATTATGTACATGAATTTAACTTACACAAGGACCATGTAAATGATAATATCTACATTATATATTAACGTATTTTACCTTCGTTTATTTTTTAATCACAAAATCTCAATTTTTATGAACTATTACATATTTACATTCTTGCAATAAAAATAAATATGGTTCAGTCTCAAATAAGTAAAAATCGACTATATGAATCTGTACTGATCATTTTTCAAATTACTTGATAATATAAAAATCATTTTACGATGTGATTGTGCAAAAGTTAAACTCTTGATATAATTAGTAGTACGATTATTAATATTATAATCATCATCATAACTTCTAAAAGATTTGTAAGAAGATGTCGTGCAACGCACGGCCCAACTCCAAAAGAATGCTATTTTAAGATATTCTTAAATTTGTACTTTTACCTATTCAAAATGAAAACGTCTTTGCTCTTAATTTGTAACTTTTTCATTAGTCTGAGTTTAGATCTCTTCCTAAGATACATTTTCTTAAAATTATAGTGTAATACAGTTTTCATAATCAAAAATTTAAATTGAATAAATTTCTCCTAAAAGATAAAATGCAATCTAAATTTTTTCAATATTAAATTTAGTGATGTATTTTTGTTAGCTATAGTATTTACAATTATTTTCAATACATTGCTCAAAATTTTGGATGCAATAGCTTATTCAACTGTTCTCTAAGCTTTGTGAAATGTTAGAGAGTTTATAATAATATGATTTTGAAGAAGTACTCAATAAAGAAATACCACAAAGCTGGATATAAGTTATGCAATGCAAAGAGAGATAAGTATTGACACATTAAGGAGCCGTTTGGACATGATTTCATCTCATGAGATGAAATCATATTTGGACATATAATTTGGATTTCTTAAGTTGCAGTTTTTTTTATAAACATAAAAACCCCACAAGTTGTGAAAACCATCAAAGTTTTCTCAATTCTTATACAATTTTACCAAACGAGTAAATCATAGTTCATAATAAAATTAATACGCTACTAGAAGACCTTTCAAATATAACATCAATTGATCAAACTTTAGTTCAATAAAAAGTCGTTTTAAAAAATACAACATCAATTGATCAAACTTTAGTTCAATAAAAAGGAAAATTTACATGAATAGTAATGTAGCTACTCTTTAATATAATCTTCCCACATGATTCGAACAATCTCTTCCCACATGGTAAATATATCTACCAACTTATGAGTCATGTTTTATAAAATATAAACGTATGAGTCAAAT
Source organism: Lycium barbarum (assembly GCF_019175385.1). Lineage (NCBI taxonomy): Eukaryota > Viridiplantae > Streptophyta > Magnoliopsida > Solanales > Solanaceae > Lycium > Lycium barbarum. Next base: position 117,954,712 of record NC_083343.1, on the reverse strand, counting down.
TTTACATTTATATTTTTTAAAATCATGATTTCAAATTCCAAATAATATTTTTTTGGATAATTTAAAATTTTATAAGAGATGAAATCAGAAATGAAATTACATGTACAAACGCCTCAATCAATCTCATGATTGAGATGAAATCAGGCCTACTTAAGGAAGCTGCAAATGAAAGTGTAAGATAGAAAATTCAGCCCACATAGTCAAAAAGGGGTAGTTGGAAAAGCTTGCAATTGCAGCGTGTAGCGTAGAAATTGAGGTAGGGCCCAATTAAGTAAATATATACACCGTGTAGCGTAGACATTGAGGTAGGGCCCATTTAAGCAAATTATAGACCTGTCAAAGATGTCAAAGGCAGCACATGAAATGACCAAACGGCCTACCCTAAGCAGGCATAGCTTAAGAAATCATAAATATTAATTATTTTAAAAAATATTTAATATTAAGGGTAAGATAAAAAAAATTTAAATAAATTTTCTTAATTTTATAAATGAACAAATTATCTGAGACATATTTTTAGAAATGTAGCAAGTAATATGTAACGAAGAGAGTAGCAAGTATATAAATTTCAAGTCGTGTATTGAATGACAATTTTCTAGGAGAAATCGGACTAATAATTTATGAATATATGTAATATATTATATTAATATAGTAAGTCATATTTGACTTCGAAACCGGCCTTAGTTCCAGATTGAAATCAAACTTGCAGAGATATTCCATCTATAAATATCTCTATCATCTTCCGATCTTCTTACCAAAATCATACAAAATCCTTCATTTCCATCTCGAGAGATTTTTAAAAAGAGAAATAGAAGAATGGATTCCATTAGTGCTGAATTAAACAAGCCACATGCAGTATGCATACCATTCCCTGCCCAAGGCCATATTAACCCCATGTTAAAGCTAGCCAAAATTCTTCATCACAAAGGCTTTCACATAACTTTTGTCAACACTGAATTTAACCATAGGCGTCTCCTTAAGTCTCGTGGCCCCGATTCTCTCAACGGGCTTTCATCGTTCTGTTTCGAGACCATTCCTGATGGACTCCCACCTTGTGATGCCGATGCAACGCAAGACATACCTTCTTTGTGTGAATCCACAACTAAAACTTGCTTAGGTCCCTTTAAGGATCTTCTTGCAAAGCTTAATAACACGTTGGACGTGCCACCGGTGTCTTGCATTGTTTCGGATGGTATCATGAGCTTCACCTTAGCTGCAGCACAAGAATTGGGAGTCCCTGAAGTTCTGTTTTGGACCACTAGTGCTTGTGGTTTCTTCGGTTACATGCATTACTCCACCATTATTGAAAAAGGATATACTCCACTTAAAGGTATAAACACTTTCTCCCTCAATAAGTTTTGCTTTTGTACTGATTACTCCATCGGAGAACTGGTACCTTCAATCAGTACAGGTATCAGATAACTCTATCCAGAAGCGAATTCATAATTAGTACTTGATGGTTCAGTCTTTAAGATTTTTTAAACTGAACTTATGTGTCTATTGAAATTATAGGTTTATGATACCGTCAGTCACCCAAGACTATCCACTAAAATTTAGATAGATGAAAGAAATTAGCTATCATTTGAGGCTTTATTGGTATTCTTGATGTATTTAGCTAAATCCTAGTTATATATGCATGTCTTTGACCTTTTCTCTTTTGGGAAATTGTAGATGCCAGTCACTTAACAAATGGGTACCTAGAGACAACTTTGGATTGCATACCAGGAATGGAGAACATACGATTAAGGGATCTTCCAAGTTTCTTGAGAACTACAAATCCAGATGAATTCATGATTAAATTTGTTCTCCAAGAAATAGAGAGAGCGAGAAAAGCTTCTGCAATTGTCCTCAACACCTTCGAGGCACTAGAGAGTGAAGTTCTTGAATCGCTCCGAACTCTCCTTCCACCAGTCTACCCAATAGGGCCATTGCATTTACTCGTCAAACACGTCGATGATGAGAATTTGAAGGGACTCGGGTCAAGCCTATGGAAAGAGGAGCCAGAGTGCATACAATGGCTTGACACAAAAGAACCAAAATCTGTTGTTTATGTTAACTTTGGTAGTATCACTGTTATGACTCCTAATCAACTTATGGAATTTGCTTGGGGACTTGCAAATAGCCAGCAAGAGTTTTTATGGATCATAAGACCCGATATTGTGTCAGGTGATGAAGCAATTCTTCCACCTGAATTTGTGGAAGAAACTAAAAAGAGGGGAATGCTTGCGAGTTGGTGCTCGCAAGAAGAAGTACTTAACCATCCAGCGATAGGAGGATTCTTGACTCACAGTGGATGGAATTCGACGCTCGAGAGTATTAGTAGTGGGGTACCTATGATTTGCTGGCCGTTTTTCGCAGAACAACAAACAAATTGTTGGTTTTCTGTTACTAAATGGGGTGTAGGAATGGAGATTGACAATAATGTGAAGCGGGATGAAGTGGAAAGCCTTGTGAGGGAATTGATGGCTGGTGAAAAAGGCAAAGAAATGAAGAAAAAGACAATTGAATGGAAGAATTTGGCTCAAGAATCTGCAAAAAAATCAACAGGGTCATCTTATGTGAACCTAGAAAAGGTGGTCAATGGCATTCTTCTTTCATCCAAACTAAGTTAAAGAATTTGATTAAAGAAGATGTTTGAAATTTTAAGGTGTTTGAAATTTCATCTTCTTTCCTTCATGTGTTCTTGTAAGAGTTTTTCATATTATAGTTCTTTCTCCTTCTGCCGTCCTTTGGTATTCCGAGCTGGAAGGAGCATATTTATTGCATAATTATGTATGTTTGGTCACCATTATGAGAGACTTTAAGCTACTATTACATCATTGCAAATTAAAGTAAATAATACTCCCTTTGTTCCATTTATGTGTCAATCCTTTTTTTTTTTTAGTCTATTTTAAGAAGAATTACATCATTTATATAATAAAAAAAAAACTAATTCGAACTTCTCACTTGACTATTAAAGATACTTTAATACTCACAGAAATTTGCATGACATGTTTACGAGAATACGTATCGGAAGTCTTTTTCTTTTCTTTGTTAAAGTTCATACGCTATCAAATATCACATAACTAAATCGGATGAAGACTAGGAACATTACTTTTAAGATATTTAAATTATTTACAGGGACGAGTTTTGATCAGAGTATGTTAGGTGCATCGGCATTTATCGCATACAATCTGGATCACGACACCATTAAGCCTGGCAACCGGTTCAAACCGGACCGAACTGGTAATTGGTTAGTAAACCGGCTGATTTCCGGTCTAAAAATCAGAATCGGCCACCGGTTCCGGTTAACCAGTTCCAAACATGGAAACCGGAACCGGCCGGTCCAAACCATAAAAAAAACCCATTTTTTGTTTGTTTTTTGTATAGTATATATATATATATTATTTATTAGTATATTGTAGGTATATTTATATATGTTATATAAGTTTATAAGTAAAATTTATGTATTCACTAACTAACAACATATATGTATATATATATTAAGTTATACTACATATACCTAAAATATACTAAGAATATACTTGTAATATCAATATACTTAAGTTATAAAATAGAAATTTACAAACTTAGAAAAAACTTAACTTATAAATAACTTAACTAACAGAAAAAACTTAACTTATATGTATTATAACTTAAATAAATATATATGTTTAAGTTATATGCATACTATATATACTTATATAACTTTTATATATATATATATATATATATATATATATATATATATATGTTTAAGTTATATATATACTATACAACTTATATATATATATATATGTTTAAGTTATATGTATACTATATATAGTTATATATGTTTAAGTTATATGTACTATAACTTAAGTTATTTATAACTTAAGTTTTTTTTAAGTTTATAAATTTTTATTTTATAACTTAAGTATATTTATATTACAAGTATATTCTTAGTATATTTTAGTTATTTTTCAAGTATATAACTTTCTAGTTTTTAATTCAAGTAGATGTATATTATAAGTATATTCTTAGTAATTTTAGGTATATTCCTAACTTAGTATAAGTAAAAATATGAACACAAGTAAATAGAAGAAAGAGCAAGGAGCCATATATTTTATTCATTCATGGATAACATTTATTTGCAAGTTGTAGTTTTTTTAACTTGCAAATAATACATGAGTTGCAAAGGAATAGTAGAATAATACAATCAAAAAGTGTCAATCATTTGGCTAATATCCGCCATATCATATTTGGTCATGGAGATATCTTCAAAGTCTTCCATTTGGTCCATTTCACTTGCTATCAAATCTTCAATCTCTTCGTCTTCGCCTTCCACCGCTTCTAAGTTTTGGTTGTGTCGCTCCGATCTAATCCAATCACGAATGCACACCAGTACTTACAAGCTAAATCCGGATAATGAGTGTCTATGGTCTCCAATTTGTTGTCTTCCTTGGCTAAATGCACTCTCCGAAGCCACGGTTAATATTTGAACAGTAAGGATATCTCGAGCCATTCTTGAAAGTACCGGATGACTCACCTTGTATCTCTTCCACCATGGTAAGACATCCAAATCATCTAGTTTTTTGATATCCACATTTGGCTGCATCAAATAAAGGTGATATTCATCAAAGTTTTCATTATTAGAAGGAGCTGGTTGTAAATGTAAAACTTTTAAATTCGACAAACCCTTTAAGCCCTTTTTGCTACTTTGAGAAGTAGTAGGGCGTGGAGTAATGGGTGTAGCACTTTATTCCAAATTAGAATAATTAATGACTAAAAACTTTTCTAAACTCGACATCAATCGCGAGCTCAGCTTCATTTAAAGATGGTTCAACTTCCTCGTGAATTTCTAAATAGTTATAAATTTGACCAACCAATGCTCTAGTATAAGACATTTTAAAACAAGGATTTAAAAGAGAACCCAATATAAATAAAGTTGGGATGGGAAAAAAATACCTCTTAAATTTTGTTGTCATATTAAAAATAGCCGCTTGATAACCGGATTTATCTTTATACTCATATAAAACTCTAGCTATTTCCGCTAAGTAGGCTAAAATTCCGGTTACTGTGGGATAGAATTGTCTAGAAAAAGCAAGAGTTGCATTATAAATTTTTTGTAAAAGTTCAATACATTCCTTAACATCTTTCCAATCGGTAATATTTAACCAATCATCACTATCCGTATTAAAATGGTTGTGAACTTGTTGTATGGGAATCCTATAATCATATGCTTGTTGTAACATAATGTAAATGTAGTTCCACCTAGTGTCAACTTCTACTTGAATTTTCCTAGGTCTAAGGCCATTTTTCACACAAGAATTCTTAAAATCTCTCATTTTATGCCTATTCGCATTACAAAAAAGAAAAGCAACTGCATTTCTAACCTTTTGAATAGAATCTTCAAAATAGTTAAGACCATCTCTAACAATCAAGTTTAAAATGTGACAACTACATCTCACATGAAAAATATTTTTTAGCGGAGGGCTTAATTTCCTTTTTAAAAGACCAACCACCTTTGTATTATTAGAAGCATTATCTAAAGCAATACAAAGTGTTTTTCTATAAATGTTAAAAAATTTCATAATATTAGACATTGAATTCACTAAAATTTTTCCATCATGACGATCTTTCCCTTCATCATATAAAAAAGCTATAATTCTTTTTTGCATCACCCAATTATTATCAATCCAATGACATGTAATAGCAAAAAAAATCTAACTTGTTAAGACTAAGACTCAAATCGACGGTAAGAGAAACACTACAATTTAAAGAATTAAATACATGGCGCAAATAAAATCTATATTTTTTTTATACAAATCTATAACATCCGCTCTACAAGTACGTCTAGGAATACCCTCAAATAACGGATTATAATAATGTTGAATATAAGTAACAAACCCCAAACTCGAAGGAAAGGAAAATGGTAAACAATCATATTTTAGCTATTTCTGTATGCTCTTTTTTCTTGTCATACATAAAAAATTTACCGGTTCGTGGGTCTATTGTCATTTGAATACCCCCCACATTTTAACATGTTTGATCTCCCCAAACATCCTTATGTTTACCTTTCATATGATTCGTTAGTGTACCCGTTCCACCATCCTTACTAGTTTGTTACCTAAAAACAAATTCTTGTCTACATAAATTACATGTAGTTGTTTGTCTTTCCTTATCCTTAGTCATAAATTGCCAAATTTTAGCAGTTGGCTTACGAGTTCTTGGCGGTTTGTCTTGTGTATGTGATTGTGCATGACATGTATCTCTTATGGGATTTTCAGGAGCTTGCGTTTCATCATCATCAATTTCATTAAAAGTGTCGGTATAATGTTGTTGCATTATCTCATGATCTAAAAGTGGATTACTTCCACCAATATCAATACCTATATTAGGTGTTTCGTTCACAAATGTTTCCTCATTAAACCCACCCCTAACAATACCACTACTACCGGCACCACGTCTAAATTTCTTCGCCATTATTATATATATTAATTTAAATCACACTCAAATAAATTACAAGAAAATAAATTGCAACAAATTAGATTGCTAGAATTAAATTGCGTAAATTAAATAGCGGAAAATAAAGATAGAGTTGCAACGAAGGTACCAAATTGCCGGACTAATTTTCACCAAAGTGAAGGCGGCTAGAATTGCAAATCCACCAAAGCTTTGGAGCTACTTCGGATGGTTGCAAAATCACCAACTCCACCAACAATTTTTTTTATAATTGAAAAATTAATAATTGAAACTAGAATAAAACTTTATAGTATTTAATTGAGAGAAATTTAAAGTGGCTAATTGTTGCAAAGTAGCTATAATTGAGAGAAATTGAGAGAAAGAGAAGAATGAATTGGTGTGGATTAAAATTGGAAATGGAGAAGGGTTTATATAGGGGTGGGGGATGCGTTAAAGTGTTAAAAAAAGTTTGGGAGTGGGGGTGGGGGGAAAAGGGGAGTTTGGAGCCGTTGGTAACGGCCATTTTTGCAAAATGGACCGTTGGCCAACGGTCCAGCCCAGTCATGAAACGGCTACTTTTTAAAAAAAAAATATTTGACAGGTTAACCGGTCCCAAAAATGCAAACCCGAACCGGTAATAAATCACCGGTTAACCGTGACCGGTAAACCTGTTCCACCTGTTCTGGTTTAACCGGTTCGATTACCGATTTGAACTGGTCAAACCGGACCGGTTGCTAGGCTTCGGCACTATTCCCCGCAAATTAAACGGCAACACCCATGATTGGTTACAAGATCTTACTTAAAGAAACAAAATACAAGAAATTATTCAAAGATTTGGTCATGTCATTTAAAATAAATAAATGTTCCGTTCACTTTTTGTGTTCTCATATTATGACGAGTCAATAATTGAATATTTAATTTACCCAACTCAATAAATGTTATCAAATGTAGACGAAAATCAGAGTTGATTTTTTAAACGGTCACTTAACTAAAATTTGTGATGAAATTTGTAACAGACATGATGACGCGCGTCACAAATATTTGTCACAATTCTATCATAAATTATGACAAAAATAAGGATACCTTACAATTTCATCACAAATTTGTGACATACTAGTGACTCCGTCACAAAATTGTGACGGAAATAAGAATTCTGTCACAAAGTCGTTCTAGGGGTTGTCTGCAAAGTCGTGTCGGGTAGAGTCTTGTTCATGGGTGTGTTGTCGACCACACTTATGAACAGGCGGCTACAGGGCATCTAGGAGGGTTTCCCTTCATTCAGATTATCGATTGTGCTATAGAGTTGTGTTATAGGCCTTGAATCCTTGCCGCTAACTTTAAAATTCGAATTTTGATTAAGTGATTGTAAAGTGCAGCTATGATTGCGAAATTGGAATTCGTCGTAAGAAAGGTAAGTTCTCTGATGATTAGGGCTGCAGATGGCTTAATGTGAGCTCAAGGAGGAGCAAATATTACAAGTATTAAGGATAGAATTCTACTGTATTAGCATGAGGATAGCATGAGTATGACATTTGGAATTCGTACAATATGATTGGAATGATATGTTAAAAGATATATAGCCCTCGTAACCGTAAGCTGAGGTGGGGCTCACATGTCGGGATTTTATGAAGGGCATATGACAATTTATATGAATAGTACATGGAAAGTTGAGCAAGTCTTAAGAAGGACACTTAAGCCAAATATGAGCATAAACACTCCAAAATGATGATTTAAGGATATGTTTTCAGGTGATCTAGCTTTACGAGGCCAATACGCCATTATAAGTTTAGAATTTGGGAAAATGCAAAAAAAAAAAGTTGTAGATAATTGAAATACTTTTCCAACCATAGGTTGTGTGCCTTCATGCGATATAGGGATAAAAAGTTATGGATGTTTTAAAGCGGAAAGATCAAACTAGGCAGTGGGCTAGGCTCAACTCGACTCCAACTCGGGTCAGGTCCACTTCCCTTGCTATTTAAGGGAGGTTTTAACCCTTATCTTCCTCATTTCATACCAAAAGGTCCAGAACATGGTAGAAAGAGAGAGAGAGTGAGGGGAGTTTAGAGAGATAAAGCAAGGGTTTGATCAAGTTCGAGGCCCCGAATCCCGAGGCTCGTGAAGGATAAAGTGTAGTACGAGTTGTTGTCGTCGTTTTAAGCTAAAAGTTGAACTTGGGGATGTTGGTTTCACGGTGGCTGCTCATATAAGGTATGTTAAAATGTTAATGATGCTCTTACCATGATCATTGCAGATTTGACGAGTTAGAATAGAGAAAATGACGTTGAAAGTTCGGTTATAATTTTTAGATATCAAATGACTTGGGGGCTGTTTTGGTATGATTACATGGATAGAATTAACTGGATATTGATATAAAATGATTGTTGATACTATTTTTGATGTTGTTGATAAGTTGTTTTTCTTGAATTTGGGAGAATAAAGTGTATGAAGATATTGTATACAAAGCATATACTAGGCTGTTTTGGTGTATATCTTTGCGAGTTGATGCTTTGAGTTTAAAGAGGCTTATATGAGATGGTTGTTGTTGTTGTTGATTGCTGATTGTATTGTTAAATTGAATTGGAATTAGAGGGAAGCAAAGATTACAGGGAAAATGCTGCCCGAATTTACGGAAGTTAATTAGAGAAGTTTATGAACCTTTTTCAAGTTGTCTACGATTTCCTTTACCTTGATTGTGGATTGGCCAGTGTTTGGAAGCATAAGTTAAGCTAATCACATAAGCGACAAGATATGTAAGGCAAACCTTTTTTCTTTTGGCATGATTCTTGTTGTTGTTCATTCTATATGTATTCCATATGATCCCACTCTTAGACGAGTAAGGTCTAAATGTTTCTTGTGATGGCTTATTGATATTGTACTCCTATTCTGTTCCGAAGGGAACACCCATAAGGTGCCAAGTTGAGTTGTGTATATGGGTTTCCTAATGATTTCGAGGAAATGAGTTTTATACTAAAGGAAACATAAAATTTGATTTTTCAAAACCACTCCAAAGGGGGTGCGAGATTTTACTACTTCATTTCATTTACGATTTATGTGTACATTCCATAGTATCATCCCTTTGTATTGATATGATCATTTATTCTTTGGGTAGGGCAATAAGACAAAATTGAGTAGAATATAAGTAGTAAAAATTTCATAACAATTCTACCCTCAAACCTGGAAGTATGTCCTCCTAAGTCTAGTGAGATACAAATTTGATAACTTCTTATGAAAGACTAAGGCTAATAACCGGATTGTGATGAATTGATTAGTAACTTATGATATGAATTGAAATTGATATTTGTGGATTGAGTTTGTGTTGGCATGATTGTGATATTAAGCCAGAAGCGGCTTCCCGAAGGGGCTATCATTATTATACCGGAAGCGGCCGTGCGAAGGGACTATTGTGATACTAGCCGGAAGCGGCTGTCCGAAGGGACCATTC